>NC_034186.2:64243464-64358464 GCF_002021735.2 Oncorhynchus kisutch | reverse complement strand
AATTCTGGCTTACCCGGGTGATTTCTGGGTGTTTGGCAGTGAGGCTGATCTTAACAGGAGTTGTGGTGGTAGTACAGGAGGGAGGAAGAGGGGTAGATGAAGCCTACTCACAGAAGATTGACCTTAGGTTTGATTCAGTGACCTCCAGCTCTGAGGAGAGGGGTATCTCCATTTTTCATCAGTGCTGTCTGTCTAGGTCTAGGAGCAGGGTTACGCTGGCGACTGCTGCCTCGGCGTCTCTGTGCCCTTTAAGACGTCTCTGTCTTTTGGTTTCCAGGAAATTCAACAGAGGCACCGGCTGGCCAACTCCATATCCTCATACCTCATCAAGCCTGTCCAGAGAATAACCAAGTATCAGCTGCTTCTCAAGGTACTGTACACTTGCAAAATAGAAACAGTCGTTAGACGACTCTCATTAATAAGTACAGTGGGGAGAACAAGTATTTGATACACTGCCGATTTTGCAGGTTTTCCTACTTACAAAGCATGTAGAGGTCTATAATTTTTATCATAGGTACCCAGAATCTAAAACAAAAATCCAGAAAATCACATTGTATGATTTTTAAGTAATTCATTTGCATTTTATTGCATGACATATGTATTTGATACATCAGAAAAGCAGAACTTAATATTTGGTAAATACACCTTTGTTTGCAATTACAGAGATCATACGTTTCCTGTAGTTCTTGACCAGGTTTGCACACACTGCAGCAGGGATTTTGGCCCACTCCTCCATACAGACCTTCTCCAGATCCTTCAGATTTCGGGGCTGTTGCTGTGCAATACGGACTTTCAGCTCCCCCCAAAGATTTTCTATTGGGTTCAGGTCTGGAGACTGGCTAGGCCACTCCAGGACCTTGAGATGCTTCTTACGGAGCCACTCCTTAATTGCCCTGGCTGTGGGTTTCGGGTCGATATCATGCTGGAAGACCCAGCCACGAACCATCTTCAATGCTCTTACTGAGGGAAGGAGGTTGTTGGCCAAGATCTCGCGATACATGGCCCCATCCATCCTCCCCTCAATACGGTGCAGTCGTTCTGTCCCCCTTGCAGAAAAGCATCCCCAAAGAATGATGTTTCCACCTCCATACTTCACGGTTGGGATGGTATTCTTGGGGTTGTACTCATCATTCTTCTTCCTCCAAACACGGCGAGTGGAGTTTAGATCAAAAAGCTCTATTTTTGTCTCTTCAGACCACATGACCTTCTCCCATTCCTCCTCTGGATCATCCAGATGGCCATTGGCAAACTTCAGACGGGCCTGGACATGCGTTGGACAGGGAGCAGGGGGACCTTGCGTGCGCTGCAGGATTTTAATCCATGACGGCGTAGTGTGTTACTAATGGTTTTCTTTGAGACTGTGGTCCCAGCTCTCTTCAGGTCATTGACCAGGTCCTGCCGTGTAGTTCTGGGCTGATCCCTCACATTCCTCATGATCATTGATGCCCCACGAGGTGAGATCTTGCATGGAGCCCCAGACCGAGGGTGATTGACCGTCATCTTGAACTTCTTCCATTTTCTAATAATTGCACCAACAGTTGTTGCCTTCTCACCAAGCTGCTTGCCTATTGTCCTGTAGCCCATCCCATTCTTGTGCAGGTCTACAATTGTATCCCTGTTGTCCTTACACAGCTCTCTTGTCTTGGCCATTGTGGAGAGGTTGGAGTCTGTTTGTTTGAGTGTGTGGACAGGTGTCTTTTATACAGGTAACGAGTTCAAACAGGTGCAGTTAATACAGGTAATGAGTGGAGAACAGGAGGGCTTCTTAAAGAAAAACTAACAGGTCTGTGAGAGACGGTTTTCTTACTGGTTGGTAGGTGATCAAATACTTATGTCATGCAATAAAATCCCTCTGTTCTCTCACCCTCTGTAATCCAGCTTGTATAATGATCTTGTTTATTGTAGAACACATCGCTAGTTGTCAACAAAGCTACAATGTTGGAAGCTAAACTGCATCTTGCATGGAACACAGTCCTTTACAGCCTTATCTTTCGTTGGGCCTTGAGGTTTGTGAAATGCAACTAAAGTTTTGTGTTTGTTTCTCTCTCTCTCTGTGTGTGTGTGTGTTTGCGTTTCCTCTCCAGGAGCTGCTGACCTGCTGTGAGGAGGGGAAGGGGGAGATCAAGGATGGTCTGGAGGTGATGCTCAGTGTCCCCAAGAGAGCCAACGACGCCATGCACCTGAGCATGATGGACGGTAGGAGTAAATATACATAGAACTAGCTAAGGGTTTCCCCTTTTATCTGTAGTAGGAGGACTAGGCCTTGACCTACTGGACATTCCTTTTAGCTCCTAGTCGAGCAGGCTGGGCTAACTCACAGGAAGCTTTTATGGAATATGCACTACCATTCAAAAGTTTGGGGTCACCTAGAAATGTCCTTGTTTTTGAAAGAAAAGCAACATTTTTGTCCATTAAAATAACATAAAATCTATCAGAAATACAGTGTAGACATTGTTAATGTTGTAAATTACTATTGTAGCTGGAAACGGCAGATTTTTTATGGAATATCTACATAGACGTACAGAGGCCAGATTATCAGCAACCATCACTCGTGTGTTCCAATGGCACGTTGTGTTAGCTAATCGAAGTAAATCAAATTTAAAGGCTAATTGATGATTAGAAAACAATTTTGTAATTATGTTAGCACAGCTGAAAACTGTTGTTCTGATTAAAGAAGCAATAAAACTGGCCTTCTTTAGACTCGTTGAGTATCTGGAGCATTAGCATTGGTGGGTTCGATTACAGGCTCAAAATGGCTAGAAACAAAGAACTTTCTTCTGAAACTCGACAGTCTATTCTTGTTCTGAGAAATGAAGGCTATTCCATGCGAGAAATTGCCAAGAAACTGAAGATCTCGTACAACGCTGTGTACTACTCCCTTCACAGAACAGCAAAACTGTCTCTTAGCAGAATAGAAAGAGGAGTGAGAGGCCCCGGTGCACAACTGAGCAAGAGGACAAGTACATTAGAGTGTCTAGTTTGAGAAACAGACGCCTCACAAGTCCTCAACTGGCAGCTTCATTAAATGGTGTCCGCAAAACACCGGTCTCAACGTCAACAGCGAAGAGGCGACTCCGTGATGCTGGCCTTCTAGGCAGAGTTGCAATGAAAAAGCCATATCTCAGACTGGACAATAAAGAGAAAATATTAAGATGGGCAAAAGAACACAGACAGTGGACAGAGGAACTCTGCCTAGAAATCAACAGTTTTCAGGTGTGCTAACATAATTGCAAAAGGGTTTTCTAATGCTCAGTTAACCTTAAAATGATACACTTGGATGGGCTAACACAATGTGCCATTGGAAGACAGGAGTGATGGTTGCTGATAATGGGCCTCTGTACCCCTATGTAGATATTCCATTAAAGATCTGCTGTTTCCAGCTACAATAGTCATTTACGACATTAACAATGTCTACACTGTATTTCTGATCAATTTGATGTTATTTTAAATGGACAAAAAAAATGTGCTTTTCTTTCAAAAACAAGGACATTTCTAAGTGACCACAAACTTTTGAACTGTAGTGTAGCTTTACAAATTATTATTTGAATCAAGTGACTTGACAGTCCCCTCTCTTCCTCCTCCTCTTCCCCCCTCCAGGGTTCGATGGGAATATTGACTCCCAAGGAGAGCTGATCCTGCAGGAGTCCTTCCAGGTGTGGGATCCCAAGACTCTGATCCGTAAGGGACGTGAGCGCCACCTCTTCCTATTTGAGATGTCCCTGGTCTTCAGCAAGGAGGTCAAGGACTCTAACGGACGCAACAAGTACCTCTACAAGAGCAAGCTCTTTGTAAGCACAACCTGTCCACTCTCTCATCACAATGGCTGGAACTTGAGATCTGCACGCTTAATTTAAATGAAAGTCTCCCATTCACATCAATGAATGATTTACCAAAATAGTTGCCTGCGCGGATCTCTAGTCAATACTTTTTTATCAACCCTATATTTACTCTCTTCCTTTCCTGTTCTTTCTCCAACTCTGTTTTTGTGTTCTCTCTGCTCCTAAGACTTCAGAGCTTGGTGTCACAGAACATGTGGAGGGGGATCCGTGTAAGTTTGCTCTCTGGGTTGGGAGGACCCCCAGTTCAGACAACAAGATGGTGCTGAAGGTAACTGGGACATTTTGACTTAACAGTAACCCAGCACACAATCAAGCACAATGAATATTTATGTATTTACTCCCACTTTTGTCCAAAACGTATTCCCTTAAGTGGGTGTTACTGTGTGTTTTAAAGATTTAAGTTCAACCCACTAAGATTTGATGACCACTAAATGTACTCCTACAATTCCGCCCAAAACATATTTCTTTGAGTGGGCGTTACCAGGCCTATGTATTCAAGTTCGAAGATTTGCATAACAGTTCATGCACTTAGAAACATATCTGCGTGTTGATGCGTTATGAGTCACAGCACACACACACACACGGTATGTATATATTATACACACTATATAATGGCAGACTGCCCATCTTAATCTGTCCGTTATATAAAAGCAGCATACTCTTGATTATTGTTGCATAGTTCCCATGAAGACATGAGTTAGTCATATGCTAATTATGTGTCCACTCATTCACATCATTCACACAGCACTGAAGGGGCCTTTAAATGGCTCCTCGGAATTCCTCAATTGTGAAACATACTGTAATCGATTGAAAGGGTCTTACTGAATGACAGGAACATGACAAAAAGTGTGTTCTGTTGATGTACTCTGGTAAAAAATAGTAAGCATTGGAGTGAACGCATCGATGAAGGCATCAGGGTTGACTGTGTTGACTGAACAGCTCTGAGTGTAGTTAGTGTCGCATCATAGATTGTGTCGAAATATTGGGAATGTGTGGACTGGGATCTTTCTGCCCGCCCGTCTGTCTTGACCGTCCGTCCGTCTGTCCCCTCAGGCGTCCAGCATAGAGAACAAGCAGGACTGGATCAAACACATCCGGGAGGTGATCCAGGAGCGTACCATCCACCTGAGAGGAGCCCTGAAGGAGCCTATTCACATCCCCAAGGCCACCACAGTCAAACACAAGGGCAGAAGGTACAGTACAGTACTGCACCTTTGTAACGGCTTTCTTCTATCTCCTCCTCGGACGAGGAGGTGTAGCAAGGATCGGACCAAAATGCAGCGTGGCTATTACAATCCATGTTTATTAAATAATAAAGAAAAACAAAAACAATAAACGGAATGTGAAAACCGAAACAGCCCTATCTGGTGCAAACACAAAGGAACAATCACCCACAAAATACACAGTGAAACCCCGGCTACCTAAATATGGTTCCCAATCAGAGACAACGAGAATCACCTGACTCTGATTGAGAACCGCCTCAGGCAGCCAAACCTATGCTACACCCCTACTCAGCCGCAATTCCAATGCCTAAAAACCCCAATACGAAACACAACAAAATAAACCCATGTCACACCCTGGCCTGACCAAATATATAACAAAAACACAAAATACTATGACCAAGGCGTGACAACCTTTTATCAACCTCATCACTTCTCACAGCCTTTCTTACAGAGCATACAGGACTGACTGCATTGGACATTGGTTTTATACATTAAGTTATTGTTCCGTCAGTACCGCAGCACAACCTAACATTAAAGTGCCCCAACAGTATTTGATTGTGAGAGCTGCCCCGCCCTGTCTTGATTCCTCTTGTCCCTCTGTAGTCATGGAGATGACCTGGACAGCCAGGGTGATGCCAGCAGTCAGCCAGACACCATCTCAATCGCCTCGCGTACCTCTCAGAACACACTGGACAGCGATAAGGTGAGTCATCATATGCTGCCCATTGCCTCCCAACAGCTACGCCATTCAAATACGACACGTTGCCAACTCCGGAGTCTGATGTAAGACAATGGTCTGCTGCTACAATCCCTGCAGTTTAGGGCTGTTGGTCTTTGTTGTGGAACAGCGGAGATCTTCACAGTATCATTTGACACGTTAGACTCTAGAGACGTCTTTTCAACAGCATTTCAAACTGTAGCCTCTTATTCCAGTCCTTTTTAGGAGAGACTGCAACCAGACAAGTCAATTAGAAATGAGTATTTCAAGACATCTTTTTAATTTGGACTGGCTTCCTGTGAACCAGTTAGACTTTTAGACTTTTCCTTTCCATCTCAGAGATGAACATGAGAAACATGGCTCGTCTTCAGGAAGGAACAGATAGTGTGATTTTATCAGGCAATAACAGCACAGAAGGATATCACTCCTACTCACAGTCAGAGCTATATTCTCTCACACAAACACTCTGCCTCTTTAGGGACCATGTTTCCCTGCCAAAGCTGGACTTGCAGTTATTGTGCTCTATGCAGCTATTCTCCTAAATCAAGGAATTGGCTTCAAATTGACTTAGCCACAGTGGTTGAGTCCCAAATGCTACCCTATTCCCTTTATAGTGCACTCCTGGTCAAAAATAATGCACAGCAAAATGAATATGGTGACATTTGGAAGACATGCATAGTATGTCCCTTTCTGTATGTGTCCTTCCTGACACAGTGTAGCTCTGGTTCTGTCAGGGTACAGAAAACAACACAGAAAGGGTCAGTCAAGGTCACAGAGAGGTGATGAGGGAGAGTCCTTGTGTCCTCTCATGTCCACTAATGGGCCGTGGTTCCTTTAATGCAGGGCACAATCACTCACAGTCAACTCTCTTTCTCACTCTCTCTTTTTTTCCTTTCTCCCTCTCTTTCTCTGCCTCCCTCTCTTTGTCTTTCTTTCTCTCGCTCTCTGCCTCTTCGCCTGGTGTTGTGAGATCTGTGAGAGGCAATGACAGAGTGGAGTTGTGTGTCGGCGACGCGTCAACGAGTGTGTCAGCCTCCCACTAGCTGTACCACTCTCTGTGTCAGTGTCATATCTCCAACCTCTCCTTGGAGAAGGCACAGCTGGTACAGTAGACAAGGAAAGGAGTACTTTGGCTCTGGTATATAGTACCTAGATACCATCGTAGGGCCATCGGGCGGCGGGATATGAGAGTAGGTGGGCCTGCGTGTTACCTCAGGTCAGTGTGGTTCAGGGTTAAGTTAACCTTGTGTCTCGTCGATGGATTAGATTCAGCATCAGAGTATGAAGGAGAAGAGGACAGAGGACAGAATCATGGAGGACAATAAAAACTCGCGTCCGGTGGCTCAGCTTTTGAACTCGCTGGCTTTGCCTCACTACCAATGGGTATGTATGGATCTCTAGCAGTTACTAACTAGCCATGTTGGTGGGATGTTGGTTGGAGTACTTAATTGGTTTAATTTGATAGTCATTTGAAGAACGTGTTGTCAGTGTGGAACTGCCGAGGGTGATCGTCATTCTCCTGTAACTGATTTCCCTGTTTGAAACGTCCCTGATGTGCCCATCATCGTCAATGTATATTTGAATGGAATACTGTATATGGCAGTTTAATGGACATTTTCTCCCCCTGCATCTACTGCTTTAGAATGTCAGAGTGTTTCTTGGGTCATGTTGAGGCATCTGAATGTGTGGCGAGTGACTCACCAGAATGTTTACAGTACAACTCAGTACAGTTGAGCTACAGTAGCTACAGTATGTGGTTGGTTTGGAGCCTGCACAGTGCTGAGTGACTGCTCTGATGGCCATCAGAATAAGCTCTTAGTCTAGCGTTGTGACTGAGACTGGGTCTGGGGAAACGGAATGACTGACATGTGGCAAATCAGCAATTCTCAGGGGGACTTGGGGACCTTCAAACCCATATAAGAACTCAGTTGTTGACATGCTAATAATAGACTCGCTATTGATGATTAGTACATCCTGAGAATCTCACCATTTAATGACATGTAGTTATATTTCACACCCTCATTATGATACTGCTCCTAAACATCAATACATTCAGGCTGTTTCTTCATAACCTCAAACTATTCCTTTATGTCATGTAATGTTTATAGTAAGTCTGACATGTTCCCTCTCTCTCTCCCTCTCTATCACTCTTTCTCTCCCTCTCCCTCTCCATCCCTCCCTCTCTCCCTCTCCATCACTCTTTCTCTCCCTCTCTCCAGCTCTCTGGTGGCTGTGAGCTGACCGTGGTCATCCATGACTTTGTGGCTAGTAATGGCAGCAGCTCTGAGCTGACTGTACGGAGGGGTCAGACAGTGGAGGTGCTGGAGAGGCTCCATGACAAGCCAGACTGGTGCCTGGTGAGGACCACGGACCGCTCCCCTGCCCAGGAGGGCATAGTGCCCTGTGCCATGCTCTGCATCGCTCACTCACGCTCCAGTATGGAGATGGAAGGACTCTTCAACCACCACCACAAAGGTAGGCCTTGATGTTGGGACTGAGAAGGCTGGAACACACACAGACACACAGACACAGATACATAGACACACTGTCAGCCTTGCTGTTGTGAGGCACCTGGAATACAGTACGGGAAATGATTACATGCACACATCATATGGTTCTAAGCAGGTGCTGGAGATCAAATGATATGTTCAGCGAAAGTAAAACAATTAAATAATGTCAATCTACCGTTAGGTCTGTAACACGCGCGCGCGCACTCACACACACACACACACACACGCACCATCTTTACCTTGGTCCCAGGGGGTTTCTAGTGGGCGAGTGTGTACTTGCAGCCAGTGAAGGATTCCAGGTGCTCCCTGTTTTGCAGTCTGTAGAGGAAGTGTTGATGACTCACGTGCTGCTGTGGAAAACATATTGATTACCACCTACATTATTCTGTGGGAATTCATATAGACATGACTAACTCTGGGAATTCATACATGCATACGTGGCCTGTCTCTCATGGTTCATATTCGTCAGGCACCAAACGGAAGATAACTGACTGAAACAGGTAGAGACTACCTGAACTTGTCAAATATAAAACACACGCATTTTTGTTTTTCTGTTGCAAAACGTTTTGCTACTGTGTGGCCTTCAATATGACCCTGTCCTTTTGACTGGACAGTGGTTTTTCTTCATCTTTCTTCAAAGGAGAAGTAGTTATTGAGCTCCATGACCTGACCCCATTCCAGACCCCTGGGGATGAGATCAAAGAAACCTGGGTGGCACATGGAGCTTCTGTTCTGTCATGACTGAGTCACTCAGTAAAGCTTTGTTCCTGTCAGATGGCCCGCCCTCCTCCTGTCCTGGTCTGTAATAAGATAGAGCTGATGTTTGTGTACTATATACTGGTGGTTTCCATGGTGCGGCCAAGGCTACCTGGGACGGCAGGTATCCTAGTGGTTAGAGCGTTGGGCCAGTAACCTGAAAGGATGCTGGATCAAATCCCCTAGCTGACAAAGTTAACATCTGTCGTTGTCTATCCCTGAACAAGGCAGTTAACCCACTGTTCCCCGGTAGGTTTTCATTGTAAATAAAAATGTGTTCTTAACTGACTTGCCTAGTTAAATAAAGGAAAAAATTATATGCTGATAGGTTTCCTAAACATTAGGCTCTTCATCATTTTATAAGGGAGTGGGGAATCCTGTATTTTGGCTTAAACCAGGTAGTGTTTGATGCATGTTACACACTTGGATGGTCTTCTCCAACTGAAAACAAACTTAAGGATTTCCCATCCAGTTCTTTATTATTCTGCTGCCTTCAAGTTTCATGTGTGCTTTTTTCCCCATGTTTTTCCTGAGCGCCTGTAGGAGCATCAGAACTTCTTAGACAGTCCGTTCTTATACCTGCACAGCGCCATAGCTTTCCTATTTTCTGTAGTGAATTGTTATGCAGACTGAAGACTCCCCTCAGCAGGGCTCCTTTAGAACTAGGAGGATGAATATGTCCTTGGTGCTCCCCTTGTCTTTGTGGTGCTTTGTCCTTGAAGCAGAGCATGTAGGCCTAGGCCTTTTTCTCAGGGCAGTGGACGGGTTAGGGGTATGGGTGGGAAGATCTGGGAACTCTCCTCTTCCTACTCCCGACTGGTGCTGTCACCCAGATGCATGGCTGGGCCAGAATGAGTGCAGCCTGTGAGCAGGAGGTTTGCCCTGGTAAACGTCTGGGAGTTGTAGAAGGCGATGGATGGATGTGTCTCACTAACTCGTAGGAAGACTATTCATTCATTGTTTTCCTCATTGCATTCCCCATCCCTTGGACTTAGAACAAAGCCCTTGCTGGCTGGTTGCCTGTGGTGAATTAGTAGCTGTCATAGCTTGTGTCAACCCCACAAGTTCTCAGAAAATGCTGTTGATGTGACTCCTGTGATGTTTTTGCAATTAAGTTTGTAAACTGAATTAGACAAAGCTACTGCTTTTTGGATATTTTTGTATTTTCCAACTACAGGACCATGGTCTAGGACAGGGTTCCCCAACTGAAGGCCTGCGGGTGGTTTCATTTGCCCCCTCCCAGTTTTCTGGGCCCCAAAAAATCATATATGTATATATTTATCTTTTTGTTGAATTTTCATTGTTGGACATAAAAGACTGTAAAAACAGCAGAAAATCAGCTCCAAGTGATTGACATTTTGGAAATATGTTCCCAAGTATTCCCATACATAGTAGAGAGAATTTGGTGATCGTATACAAATAATTATAATTCATAATAATTGATTGGATTTATATAGCACTTTTCTACCAACTGAGGTACTCAAAACGCTTTAAATAGTAGGGGGAGACTCCCCTCATCCACCATCAATGTGTAGCACCCACCTCAGTGATGCATGGCGGACATTTTTGTGCCAGAACTCTCACCACACATCAGCTATCAGGTGGAGAGGTGAGGAGTGATATATGCCAATTAGGAATGAGGGGGAGGATTAGGTGGTCATGATGGAATGTGGCCAGGTTGGGAATTTAGCCATGAAACCGGGGTGAACACGGTCAGCACACCCTTTTTAACATCCCATCTGAAAGACTGCACCCTACGCATGACAATGTTCCCAAATGTAATCAACGTTTCATTTTTTGGCAAATATTTTCTGTTTAGGTTTCTTGTGGGCAGTTTTCATTTTAAATATATATATTTTTATTATGTTCCGGCCCCCAGACCATCCGCCCAAGAAAAAATTGGCCCGCAGCTGAATCTAGTTGAGGATCCCTGGACGAGGAAATGCCACCATGACTATCCCCAGCTAGAGCAGTGTGGACCGAAGTGTACAGTAGGGGGAATAGGGACCATCAATACGTTTAGCGTATTTCTAAAATGTGCTAAAGAGACAATAGCAACACCCCCCTTCAGTTGCTGATTCAGCTTAAAACGGTTACCTTCTCAAAGGTACCAGGGAGGCCTTAGCTTTTTGGTGTGGCGCACGTGTGTGTGTGTGTGTGTGTGTTCCACGTGTGTGTGTGTTGTGCACGTTGTGTGTTTTGGTTCTTACAGGAAACAGGCTCTGTGGTTAGTGCCCAGAGATCCTGATGAGAAAACACACAGTTGAACAGGGAGAGTTTGTGTGGGCTGTCTGTTTACTCCTCCAGCCCTGTATGCACTGCAGGGTAGATTGAGATCTGACTGTACAAATGTGTGAGAGGCACCTTAGCAGCTACAGTCAGTCACACTACTGAATGTTCTTAAGTGTATTGAGCTTAGCTTAAATAAGGACATTGCAACTGTGCAGAGAAGTAAAGCTGTGACTATATATGCTACATTTCTACAGTACATACTGCTTGGTCCAAACATACCAAAACAGTCATGAAGAGGGCACGACAAAACCTTTTCCCCGTCAGGAGGTGAAAAGATTTGGCATGGGCCCCCAGATCCTCAAAAGGTTCTATAGCTGCACCATCGAGAGCATCCTGACCGGTTGCATCACCGCCTGGTGTCTGACCGTAAGGGGCTACAGAAGGTAGTGCGAACGGCCCAGTACATCACTGGGGCCAAGCTTCCTGCGATCTAGGACCATTATTATTTTAGGTAAATATTTTCTTCTTCTTGAACTGCACTGTTGTTTAAGGGCTTGTAAGTAAGCATGTCACGGTAAAGTCTACACTAGTTGTATTCGGCGCATGTGGCAAATAAAGTTTGATTTGATTTGTGGAAGCTGAGCCCATGCTGTTTGAGGGCTGGAGTTCTACTAGGGGCTTTACGGTAAAGTGTGCCGTCTGATTCTGAATGTTCCTTAGGGACAGAGGAGGCTTGCCCTCACAGTACAACAGCCCACTCTCTGGGAGAGTAGAGAAGAGAGAGCAGATCCCATCCCACTAACACAGCAGACTGATCTCATCTGAGCTAGAGGATACAGCTTCTTCCTGTAGCTTTTTCTTAAACTACATGATTCTGTATATGTTTTCTAAAATTATTTTGAAGAATTGGATTTTAAACAGTGTGAGAACTTGAATAGTACCAGGGCAGGTTGCCATGGCAAATGGAATACAGTCTATTTTTGCTGTTAGTCCACTGTACCATATGAGTTCTCAAGCGGGACCCTCAGAAAACTGCAAATTCTGGCTGCTGGATTTGGGTATGTAACGATACTGTATAGGACCTATATAGAACCAGTCCTTTAAGTGTTCTAGTCCATTAACGGTGTAGAACAGGCTCCAACTTTGTAATGGATTGTTATTGTTGTGATCATTGGTATAATCAAGCAATACATTTAATTATTGTTGACATGATTTTGCAGCATACCTTTAGCATACCTTTTTCCACAGCCTACTGTAGAGTACATATCAACAATAACGTCTGTATTGTATGTGACGGCCTGGGGGATAAGTACAGTAGGCTATTATATTGATTGAATGGGTGTTATGGAGTGGATTATATTGGTGCATAAAAATGATTGAAATACCATATTAAAGCTGGCACACTTTGGACTAGATTAAGAGCTTCTGAGTCACATGTGGGACAGACACAGACAACCAGACAGACAGAGAAACAGACCAGCAGGAAGGCATGCAGGCTGGCTGGCTGACTGATTGATTCAGCCATGTTACTACCTGTTGACGGAACAAACCGTCTATATACAGCTGTAGTAACTGTGTTTGTCCCTGGTGCATCCCACCCACCTCAGTGCTGTCCAAACCCTATCCTCCTCCTCGCCCATTCACCAGGATCAAATAGTTAGCCAGCTTACTTTCCTGAATCATCTTTTATTTCTGTATTTTTTTTTTCCTTTATTTAACTAGACAAGTCAGTTAAGAACAAATTCTTATTTTCAATGACGGCCTAGGAACAGTGGGTTAACTGCCTGTTCAGGGGCAGAACGACAGATTAGTACCTTGTCAGCTCGGGGGTTTGAACTTGCAACCTTCCGGTTACTAGTCCAACACTCTAACCACTAGGCTACCCTGCCGCCCATTTAAAAAGTCCATAGTTCGTATAGCTCATAGAGAAAGATTGACTTGAAATAGAAATGTATGAATAACTTGACATGATCAATAACCCATAGCTTTCTGATCAACAGTTACATCTGAATGTGTATTCATGTTAGCCGGCTGATTTGATCCTTGCTTTGTGATGATCCACCCCTCTGCTGATATTCTTGTTATTGTAGACATGAGGAGAACAGACAGACACAGTATCACCCACTGCATCACACAGCTGGCTTGGCCTGTGTGCCCTCCTGTCCTGTGTCTGATGAGCCTTGTTAGGTTTCCCAGGAAGTGGGCCAGACATCTTAATCCAATTGTGACAGAGGACAGTGAGCCACCACTCTCTGATTGGATGGGACTGTGCCACATGTAAAGACAAGATTAAATCGAGAATAGTCTGATGGGTGACAATATTAGCGTATCACTTGTGAATTAAATATTATCACTTGTGAATGATGCCCAGGGTAAGGCAAGAAACAATGCATGCCTTTTTTTTGCGACTTTTTCAAATCATAGGCCCACACCTTATGTAGCTTATCCCATCCCTATATGTTTTGATAAGGTTTGTATCACAAAAGTGGCTAAATAACTTCTTACAATTAAGCACATTAATCTGCTTTTCAATGGGTGTAGAGCCTAACTGGCATACATACACAGCGTGAGTTTCAAGTTTGGGGAAGATCATTTTCACCATAAAAATGCACCTTTATAATAAAAGCATTTCATGCATAATCACATTTTGTGGTCACTTTTGATAATGGTGTTATTTAGCTAATGGAACATTTGTGCGTATAGCCTACTTCTATGTGCACATTGCTGCGCTTATAATGTGAAGACATAAATAGCCGAATAGTTTATCAACATTTTAAACTGTTAAGGGGCAGAACGACAGGATCAGCTTCATTGAATAAAAAGTTGTTTTTGATGCTAGTGGTTGTATTAATTTGGGATCTATCGCATCCCACAACTGTCGCAGACTATGTTTGGAATATTTATTTCTCGCACAGAATTATTATATATATATTTTTTAACTAGGCAAGTTAGTTAACGCTTGGAACTCCCTCTCCCAGATCCGGGAGAATTGTCATCAACTGACACTAATTAGCATAACGCAACGGACAAAAAATATTACTGGAAAATATTCATATTCATGAAATCACAAGTGAAATACATTGAAACACAGCTTAGCCTTTTGATAATCACCCTGTCATCTCAGATTTTGAAATTATGCTTTACAGCCCAAGCAAGACAAGCATTTGTGTAAGTTTATCGATAGCCTAGCATAGCATTATGCCTAGCTAGCAGCAGGCAACCTGGTCACGAAAATCAGAAAAGCAATAAAATGTAATTGTTTACCTTTGATGAGCTTCGGATGTTTTCACTCACGAGACTCCCAGTTAGATAGCAAATGTTCCTCTTTTCCAAAAATATTATTTTTGTAGCCGAAATAACTCTGTTAGTTCTTCACGTTTGGCTGAGAATTCGACCGGAAATTGCAGTCACGACAACACGGGAAAATATTTCAAATTAGCTCCATAATATCGACAGAAACATGGCAAACGTTGTTTATAATCAATCCCTCAAGGTGTTTTTCAAATATCTATTCGATAATATATAAACCGGGACAGCTTAATTTTCAGTAAGATCGGGAGGAAAAATAGCTCTATTACGCAATAATTACTCTGAGAGCCCTCAGCCGGACTCTTACGCAATGTAGTCGTTTACGCTCATTCTTCAACATAAAGGCGTGAAACTACGTCAAAAGGCTGTAGACACCTTGGGGAATACGTAGTAAAATTAATCTGGTTGATAGCCCATTCACTGCTCGATAGGGACGCATCGGAACGCAGAGCTTTCAAAACATGAGTCATTACCTGATTGGATTTTTCTCTGGCTTTCGCCTGCAAAATCAGTTCTGTTATACTAACAGACAATATTTTTACAGTTTTGGAAACTTTAGAGTGTTTTCTATCCTAAGCTGTCATTTATATGCATATTCTAGCATCTTGTCCTGACAAAATAGCCCGTTTACTTTGGGAACGTTATTTTTCCAAAAATGAAAATAGTTTCAAGAGTTAAGAACAAATTCTTATTTACAATGACAGCCCACCAGGGAACAGTGGGTTAACTGCCTTGTTCAGGGGCAGAACAACAGATTTTTACCTTGTCAGCTCTGGGATTTGATCTAGCAATCTTTCGGCAATCTTTCGGCCCAATGCTCTAACCACTAGGCTACCTGCCGCCCCAAAAATAGAATAGGTCAACTTTTGTACTATGGGGGATAGTAGATTGACATAGGCTAGTGCTTTTGTTGTTCGTTAGGCCTACTCATCTTGTTGGTTGACGAAATGTAAATGTGGACAGTTCTTCCAATATTTTCAATATGCTCCTCGGAATTGGATAAGGATTTGCGCGCAGTTGTGAGAAAGACTCGATGAGGTGAAGGAGAGAAATGTGAGAGGTGCTTTGGAGCACACAGCACGCAGGGGGAAGGGAATTACAATTATTATATTCAGCACAACGGTCACTGGCCGCAAAAGGCATGTCTTTTTTTTAGGGAGAATTACGGCCACACAAAGGGGATGCTGCCAGGAAATTTGAGTCATTATCAAGTGCTTGTCAAATTGTGAAGGAGAGACTGATGAAGTGTGTACAACCTGCACAAAAAACAAAGCAGAGCTCATGCCTTTAATGCAACTTTTTTCAAATCATCATTAGAGTCGTGTCATGTAGCCTAAGAATGTATTAAAACTCAAATACCACAACTAGAGTGACGTAATAACTCTAAATTAAACATATAGGAGTACCTGCTTCTTTGTTAACCCCTCAACACAGAAGAGCCGCATGTGCACATTCCCTCAAATAGTTTGGAGAAAATATCCTATCTATTTTATTCAGCTTTGTTCAATTGTATTCTTCGTACTATAAAATAATGCCACGGAAATCTAAGCAAATCTTGTCTACTAAATTAACTAGTGTAGCCCAAACCATATGGGATAGCCAGATCAGGACCTAACATAAGGACAACTCAGATTATGCTATTCTGTTCCTCTGAAATAGACTACATTTTCTTTATATCATGTTTCTTTAAACCTGTCTAAAATAAATAATCAATTTATTGTGAAGGTGTAGGCTATATTATATGGATTTATTAAATGTAGATGTTCCAAAAGTCTGCATCAGTGGCTTGTAGATGTGTGGAAGCCAGGAAATGATAAATGTGTTTAGGTTAATTAACGGTCAATTACCGTGGGACCAACAGCTATTTGCTTGACAATCAGCGGCTGATGAAATTTCGTGACCGCCACAACCCTACTTGTGATGCAATAATTTCCATGATAATGTAGAATATTCATTCATGATGTGGCTCATGCAATGGAATGTATTTTTTGTAATATCAGTTGAGTTGAATCAACAAATCATAGCACATATTGACGGTACACTTCCTGCTTTTACTTCTTGCTTTTACATCCTGGTTTGCTTCGATATGTACTTTCTCAATTGCTGCCAGTCCAGCCATTATGCCATCATTGACTTGATTGAGGACGCCTGTTCTATTGATATGGCAGCACATGCAGCCAGGAGAGGAGGAGAGGAGAAAAAAAATGTGTTAAAAAATAAATAATAATATATATTATTATAATGTATTTTTTGCTATTGAAACGTTTATTACGGTGACTGCGGGCATTTGTCTGGTCAATTACTGTCATCCAAAATCCATGACAGCTCTACTCCTCACCCCCATTCTGTCTCATACTCTACTGCTGATAGTGACCTGAAATGTACTAAGCAGACAGGGATACCATATTTACATGTGTTTGAACGTACTGCATGTGTCATGCCAGAACCTATTGTGTCTCCTAATCCCTAGGCTTTAGCTCAGCGGGCTCACATAGTCACAGCAGACCCGTGTTTGGGACAGGTATCAGTAGTGAGCTCAGTGACTGAGGTGAGCGATGAAGACCTACTGGCGGGAGATCAGAGTGAGGTCACCACAGTGCTTATTTTCCTACCCACTACCCAGAGACGGGCTGCATCCCAAAAGGCACTCTATCCCCTATATAGCGCACTACCTGGTCAGAAGAAGTGCACTGAATAAGGAAAAGGGTGCCATTTGGGACACAGAGACAGTGTCCCACAGGGGGCATGTCTGTGATGTCTGGGGTTATTTTACACCCCGCTGAATAAACAATGGACAGGAATGTGTCAAGGCTGGTGTCCCTCCTTCTGTTAAATCACTGTCTACGTCTACGAGGACACGCAGATCTCTCAAACCAATAATACATCTCGCCCCAGGAGGCACCTCTCAGGGCAGCACTTCAAAGTTAGCTAGTGACGCTGCTTTGTAGCTGTGACAGGACTGTAAGATCAGATCATCATTATTGTCCCTGAGGGGAAATTTTTGTCTCAACCACACAAAAATACATGACTACAAATACAATATTAAAAGAGAAGTTATGTTGTGTTCTTCACTGAAAATACTTTTGGTGTCCCAGGCAGCCAGGCTAGTTCTTTTTCCTTCATACAGTATATGATACCCCGTAGCCCACTTTCTGAGGTGATTGATGGGCTGCCCACAGCCTGTGAGAGCTCTTCAGACCTACTCTCAAATAGCGCTGTTACACCAGGGGTCAGGCCCCTTGCATGCCTCTGTCCTGTTTGCTCAATATGTGGAGTGGATACACACTCATGTGTAGAACTGCACCAGACTGAGTTTGCCCCCCTGCCACTAACCCACTGGCAGACAGGGCTTTTTAATGGAAGAGTTCAAAAGCATTTGATGTACTGTAAATGTGAGAGATATACTATAACTGTACCCTTTTAGCCAGCTAGATGAGACAATATGGACAAGGAGTAAGTTATTTGTCTGTCTCCTTCAATGTAATCACACTGATACACTGTGCGACAGCTCTGTACAGTATTGGAGAGAAGGAAAGTTTTACTGGGCACCGTCGCATGAGTGTACTTCCCTCAGGTATGTAGAGGGAAGGTGGGCCTATGGGGAAGGACATACTGAGCCCTGTCTCTGTGGTGTACTAGAAGGCTAGGTTTGTTCAGGTGGAGATTTGATGCCTGTTTCCTTCCTCCTCTCAGAATGGAGGATGGGGTTGTGTACGGCTGGGCTGGCCTGGAGGTGTCTGCCTAGTGGGTCTGGTATAGTCTGCTGTACACATCCAGTGTTACTGTAACACATGGTCCTGCTAGCCTTCTACTGCTCCACTTGGTCGATAGGACCCTGAAGCATGACTGAAACAGCCCGTGATGGCTCCTTCCTTTATGTCAGTAATATTGTGACACATTTGATAAATAGAGTCAGGTTTTCATGGTAGGCTGCTATGAGTTATTTACAAGTCTCTTGAAAGCCCTCGGTTCTCCCCTGCAGACTTAGAGTACAGGGATGTGTGAACACCTCATCTTCTCAGGCTCTCTGGCTCAGACTCCCACAGCTGGGTTAGATCGAGAGTAGAGCGAACACATGCTTTATATCAGGAGGATATTATACTACAATATATAGGTCTCCTGAAGCCATTTTAACTAAGGATTGTGATCCCCCTTAAAACACACCATCCACCCCACCCTGTGACACACATGTTCGCTGTCACGAATGATGTAAAGATGTGAAGTGTCTATCAGAATATACTGTAACTACATACAATGCTATTCCCCACAGAGTGAAAAGAGGAGAGGAAGGGCTACTTCTTTTTCAATCTTTTATTTTCAAATCAGTTGAATGTATTTTTAAAGAAATGCACAGTGTCCATAAACAGGTATTGAGACATTAATTGGAGTTGTCAGAGCAGTCAGAGAAGCACAGGGCATCCCTTTTGCTCTTGTCACCAGCAGCCTCCTGCTTGCCGTACATTGTCTTCTCCATGGTCCTCTTCTTCCTCATGCAGCTAAGGAAGGCACAAGATGAAACGTACCAATCAGTGTGGTCCATTAATACATGTCGCTATGAGATTAACATTTTAACCTTCAATTTCATCTTATATGGAAGTGAGTTCTGGCCCTTATCTATAGTTGACGTGATCTATTTTCGGTACCAAGCACCCTTTCATTTAGATACGCATGAGGCTAAGAGTTGAGACTGACCTGATGAAGTCCTCCATGGCGTCGAGGCGCTGCTCCATGCCCTCCATCCTCAGCAGAACCTTCTCCTGAAGCTCCATCATCAGAACAGCCTTGTTGCTGTCCCCTTTAGCCTGGCACTGGAGCAGTCCTCCTTTCCCTTGGCCTTGCCTTGTCCACTTCCTTCTGCTGAGCCACAGGCGAGCCAGGCAGATGACCAGAAATGCCCCCCCGAGGGCCAAGATGGTGCAGTCCACGTCAGGCATGGTTATGGAGTCCAGGATGGAGGTCTTGTACTCCTCCCTTCTCTCCACCACATGTCTCAACTCGTCTGGTGTGATATCCATGCCAACTCTGGACCAGGTTGGGAGTTTGCAGTGCTGCACGCCAATGTCAATGCACACCATCTTGAGAAAAAGTATGGCTAAACGTGAGGATGAAGTAGCCCCAAAAGGCTCCTGGGCTTATTTGCTCCTGGGCTCTTTGTAGGTCTAGAGATGTGTCAGTCTAATCCAACCGTGTCTGAGGAACGAATGAAGGCCTGGGCCATTGGCAGCCTCAGATCACCCTCAGCAGTCCCATTGTGACATCATTTAGTGCCATTTGACTTCGTTAGACTGTCATGATGTCACAATCCAACCCTGCCTGTATCAAAGCTTGAGCCAATGAAATGCAGCCCCAGACCATCTCAGCAGGCCTAATGTGACATCATAAAGCAGTCAAATGACACCTTGAATCATTTTGTGAAAATGGCACCCTTGCATGCACATCAAAACAATTGTAGCAAACATAGTGCCATATGGAATGATGAATTAAAACTGAAGGGAAGGTTATTAACTCTATTCATACACTGTCTTTCATCTGGCGCACCATTCAGCCAACATTTTGAAACAGTATGGAAGTAATTTACTGTGCTGTAGCTTTAGGAAAACAGCTGTAGGAACTTCATGAAATCATCCATGGCCTGGCTTGAGAACATCTCCTGAGATTGCTCTTGGCTGCTAAGAGAAACCCTTTCGACATGGCCATGGGTGTATCCTCCTTTTGGCCTGAGTCTCACTGTACAAATGAAAAAGAAAAGTCACACGCTCCTCTCTCCTTGCTGAGACCCACTATGACCCACGATGCACTAGTGCAGCAGCACCCTGTTAATAATATGTGTGTGATCAGTCCAAAGGCCCGATCAGTACATGCCAAAGGCCCGATCAGTACATGCCAAAGGCCCGATCAGTACATGTCAAAGGCCCGATCAGTACATGCCAAAGGCCCGATCAGTACATGCCAAAGGCCCGATCAGTACATGCCAAAGGCCCGATCAGTACATGATAATCATGGGGTCATATGTTGTTGTTTTGAATTGATTTGTTTCTCAGTGTTAGAAGTCCTAAGATTCTTTAAAAGGCCTGTTGTCTTTTCTCATGGCAACATACTGTAGGTACATGTTATTTTTACTGAGCGAGTGGTGCATTGTTGGGGAACCCTGACCCGTCCAGGATGGTCATCATGCCCTGTCAGAAGCTGTTGTGGTTAGAACAGATCAGTAGGAGGATCTGGTCACACAGAGTTCAGTTCACTGAGAGACAGAACCAACCGGTGAGAACACAGAGGTCAACTCACTGGTCACTTTACTCTACTGCTGTCAGTGGGCTAAGAACCCGGCCACACAGAGACAGAAACAACCGGTGAGAACACAAAGGTCAACTCACTGAGAGACAGAACCAACCGGTGAGAACAGAGAGGTCAACTCACTGAGAGACAGAACCAACCGGTGAGAACAGAGAGGTCAACTCACTGAGAGACAGAACCAACCGGTGAGAACACAGAGGTCAACTCACTGAGAGACAGAACCAACCGGTGAGAACACAGAGGTCAACTCACTGGTCACTTTACTCTACTGCTGTCAGTGGGCTAAGAACCCGGCCACACAGAGACAGAAGAAACACATGGAGAATGCACTACGTATCCGTCTATTCATCAAAAGTTCTGTTTTTGAAGGATACAAGATTTCTATGAAGCCGGGACCTGGGCAATCTATCCACCCTGAGTAGCATCCCTCAGTTTACATCAGCAGAAGCACCCCACACTGCACCACATTTAAACCCACAGCCTCAGCCAAGTCCTCTCCCACACCTCTCAGGGGAGATATAACCACAGGAGAGGGAGGTGGTGGGCATTCCGCCTAAAGTACACACACACACACACACACACACAGATAGAATAGCTTATGCAACTTTTATATAATATTGTGTATTCCATGGTTTTTAAAATGAGGTTCATCCAGTTCACTTTCAAAGGAGGAACGTCTATCGATAGACACTTCAATGCAGAGGGTGGACACACAATGTTAGGATGCGATGCTCCATTCTAACCAACATGTACTAAAATGGAATGTCTGAGTATAGATACTTAAATAATTATGCCTCCTAGGTAATGAAGTACCTTGCAAAAGTGCATCTAATCTCATTGCTACCCTCATAGCTGAATTCAGACCCATTCCCAAGATACTGTGCACTGTGACTGACCTCTCCTTCTCTCTCTCTCTCTCTCTCTCTCTCTCTCCTTCTCTCTCTCTCTCTCTCCATGTCTCTCCTCCTGCAGACACCCTGTCTGTGTCCAGTAACGATGCCATCCAGCCTGGCGCCAGCCACACCTTGGGCTTCCACAGCTCCCCAGGGCCCAAGCGACCGGGCAACACGCTGAGGAAGTGGCTGACCAGCCCAGTGAGGCGCCTGAGCAGCGGCAAGGCCGACGGACACGTCAAGAAGCTGGCCCACAAGCACAAGAAGAACCGCGACGGACGCAGCAAGAACGCAGACTCCGCCGGCTCCCAGAAAGACTCGGACGACAATGCCGCCACGCCACAGGACGAGACCATCGAGGAGGTCCGTTCAATTGGTCACCCCTATCACTCATATATCACTTCCTTTCTTTCTCTTTTACATTACCTGTTCAACATGAAATATCTCCCTAATTTCCTTCTCTCCTTTATTTTGAGCCGATTGTGTTCTATGTAGTTGTAAGCTCTGTTGTTGTTGTCCCTCTACAGAGGATGAGGAACGAGGGGCTGAGCAGTGGGACTCTGTCCAAGTCCTCCTCCTCTGGGATGCAGAGCTGTGGGGAGGAGGAGGGAGAGGAGGGGGCTGATGCTGTACCCCTGCCTCCCCCAATGGCCATCCAACAACACAGCCTGCTGCAGGCTGACTCTCAGGACGACAAGGTGAGACACACACACACACACTCACACACACTTAACAGGCCTCCATGATGTTTAGTTAGAGTATATCAAAGAGGGGACAATCATCTTTCCTGTAAAATCTTTTGGAAAATAAAAAGAGACATTGGTAAATCAATGAATGTATTTATTTTAGACCAGTTTGTCTGAAAAGGTAGATATTTTATACCTATGCAGTTTAGCTTCATTCATTCATCATCACAGAACAGTTATTGTAACTAGAGCGATAGGCGTTTCTTTGACACTAATATCATTGTTTTCTCTTCTTTCTTAACTTTGCTTTAACTTTACCATAGCTTTATGTTGATTTTTGTTCTGCCTCTGTTTTGTCTCAGTTCCCGTACCTCTCCATGTAACTGCCTACGCTCTAGTCACACTCCCACATCCAACCAACCAAACAACCAGCCCTGACTTTATTTTACTTCCCAGCCATCCATCCTGTCATGCTCTCCTCACCCTCGCTGCCCTATGTTTCTCTAGGACTATTGTTGCGGATGTGACGAATACTCCATTTGCTGTAGTTAGTGAAGTTTGACTAGAACTGACTGACTACCCCTTTAAAGACCTGGCCTTGTTTAGCCTGTTGCTATTGTTTAGCCAGACTAGCTGTGCTTGTGATTGACCTGTTGCCCGGGTTATCCCTGTTGTAATGGAGTATTTAACAGCACATATACATCGTTCAGTCATGTGCTCCGCTGTGGTTCCAGTGCTCAGAACCTTGCTCCAACCAACCCCAACCCCCGCCTCGTCCCCTGTATCCTCCATGCTAGCCTGGCCCCACTAGGCCCCTATTTGGCCCTGATTAGGGAGACCACACCCATTCCTTATGGGGTCATTTGGAATGCTGGGCGGTGTCAAAACACGTCAATGGTGAGCGTCTCTAAGAAATGAATTTATGATGCGATGATGTCATCATGTGCTGTAATATGTAGAAACATCTTTAATACAGTGACAGATACTTTCCAGAAAATATTCATAAAATGTAGTGTAAACATATATATTTTTTTATATACAGTTGAAGTTTACATACACTTAGGTTGGAGTCATTAAAACTTGTTTTTCAACCACACATTTCTTGTTAACAAACTAGTTTTGGAAAGTCGGTCAGGACATTTACTTTGTTCATGACACAAGTCATTTTTCCAACAATTTACAGACAGTTTATTTCACTTATAATTCACTGTATCACAATTCCAGTGGGTCAAAAGTTTACATACATTAAGTTGACTGTGCCTTTAAACAGCTTGGAAAATTCCAGAAAATTTAGGCTTTAGAAGCTTCTGATAGGCTAATTGACATAATTTGAGTCAATTGGAGGTGTACCTGTGGTTGTATTTCAAGGCCTACCTTCAAACTCTTTGCTTGACATCATGGGAAAATCAAACGAAATCAGCCAAGACCTCCACAAGTCAGGTTCATCCTTGGGAGCAATTTCCAAATGCCTGAAGGTACCATGTTCATCTGTGCAAACAATAGTACGCAAGTATAAACACCATGGGACCACGTAGCTGTCATACCGCTCAGGAAGGTGATGCGTTCTGTCTCCTAGAGATGAACGTACTTTGGTGCGAAAAGTGCAAATCAATCCCAGAACCACAGCAAAGGACCTTGTGAAGATTCTGGAGGAAACCGGTACAAAAGTATCTATATCCACAGTAAAACGAGTCCTATATCGACATAACCTGAAAGGCCGCTCAGCAAGGAAGAAGCCACTGCTCCAAAACCGCCATAAAAAAGCCAGACTACGGTTTGCAACTGCACATGGGGACAAAGATCGTACTTTTTGGAGAAATGTCCTCTGGTCTAATGAAACAAAAATAGAATTGTTTGGCCATAATGACCATCGTTATGTTTGGGGGAAAAAGGGGGAGGCTTGCAAGCCGAAGAACACCATCCCAACCGTGAGGCACAGGGGTGGCAGAATCATGTTGTAGGGGTGCTTTGCTGCAAGAGGGACTGGTGCACTTCACAAAATAGATGGAAAATAATGTGGATAAATTGAAGCAACATCTCAAGACATCAGTCAGGAAGTTAAAGCATTGTCGCAAATGGGTCTTCCAAATGGACAATGACCCCAAGCATGCTTCCAAAGTTGTGGCAAAATGGCACAAGGACAACAAAGTCAAGGTATTGGAGTGGCCATCACAAAGCCCTGACCTCAATTCTATAGAAAATGTGTGAGCAGAACTGAAAAAGCGTGTGCGAGCATGGAGGAATTACAAACCTGACTCCGTTAGGAGGAATGGGCCAAAATCCACCCAACTTATTGTGGGAAGCTTGAGAAAGGCTACCCAAAATGTTTGACCCAAGTTAAACCATTTAAGGCAATGCTACCAAATACTAATTGCGTGTATGCAAACTTCTGACCCATGTGATGAAAGAAATAAAAGCTGAAATAAATAATTCTCTCTACTATTATTCTGACATTTCACATTCTTACAATTAAGTGGTGATCCTAACTGACCCAAGACAGGGAATTTTTACTCTGATTAAATGTCAGGAATTGTGAAGAACTGAGTTAAATGTATTTGGCTAAGGTGTATGCAAACTTCCGACTTCAACTGTATATATATATAATATATATATTATTTTACTTATCCATTTTTACTTAACACTTTTCTTACAACTGTATTGTTGGTTAAGGGCTTGTAAGTAAGCATTTCACTGTAACCATTTGGCGCATGTGATAAATAACATTTGATTTGAACATTAAACCACACACCTAACTTTCTCGCTCTCACGCTCTCTCTACTTTCTCGCTCCTGCCTCTGTCTCTGTGTCTGTCTGACTCTGTCTCTCTCCTTCCCTTCCAGGCGGCCTCTCGTCTATCGGGCCGACCCAGTAGTTCAGAGACACCCAGTGCGGCTGAGCTGGTCAGTGCCATCGAGGAGCTGGTCAAGAGTAAGATGGTAAGATACAGCCATCCATCAGTCTACCACACTGCTGTCAGCTACGCACACACACACACACACACACACACACTGCCAGCTCAGCTCAGGCCAGTCTGGTGCCAGGGTGGATGTGACGTGTGACGGTGCCATGGCCCACCAGTCATCTGTGGTGCCATGGCCCACCATTTGAGTCACCACACCAACTGACTCCTTCTCTTCATAAGACCTGGCACAGCACTTAAATGCTGCCATACTTTGTCACACCCTCTTAGCAGCAACACCACTGCTCTCTCTGCTCGCACAGTGATTGTATGGAGAAGCTCCGCTTACTCACTGCATGTTCACAATGAATATACAGTAAGTTCTCTCTCTCTCAGTCCCTGGAGGACCGTCCCAGCTCTCTCTCTGTGGAACAAGGGGACAGCAGCAGCCCCTCCCTCAACCCCTCTGACAACTCCCTCCTGTCCTCCTCCTCCCCCATCGATGAGATGGACGAGCGCAAGTCGGGTTTCCTCAAAAGACGCCAGTGAGTTCAGTTTCACTCCTCCATGTCTCATATGTAGAAACAGAATGACTAGAAGGGTCGCCCTCATTCAAGCCAATGAGGCCGTAATGGGTGGACTGGTGTTGGGCCCTTTCTAGTAATTCTATTTCTAGGGTCTCAAAGCTTACAATATGCCCTGAGTCATCAGATAAAACTGTCCTGTGGTGGTCCAGCTAAACAATCCTCTCATTGTTTACTTCACCTCTCTTCCCTACAGCTATGTGTTACTGGAGCTGGTGGAGACAGAGAGGGACTACGTGAGAGACCTGGGTTCAGTGGTGGAGGTGAGAACACCTTGTTTCTTACTTTACTATAGGCCCATAATCAATGACTCACTCGTCTCCATCACACTCTGTTCACGTTCTAGACTTGGTCAAAGTGCTAGGTCCCATCCACAAAACAATCCCTAATCCTTACGACCCCTAGGCTCTCCATATACATCGAAATGAACTGTATAGGTAAAATCAATATGGTAACAGCTCCACCTTGCCCTCTAAACATACATGTAGTGCATATACCTATCAGATCAGATCACCACAAGTGCCCTAAGGGGCAGAGGTTGTTTGTGGACAGGGCATTGGAATAGTATTGGCTGAGTTTGGCACTGTGTCTAGTCCTGTGGTCACCTGAATATCTTATCTCCCCTTCAGGGCTACATCAGCAAAATGAAGGAGGACGGCGTGCCAGACGACATGAGGGGAAAAGACAAGATAGTGTTTGGGAATATCCACCAGATCTACGACTGGCATAGAGAGTAAGTCGAGAATAGTACCTACCTACAGTACTAGCGTTAATATTAGTTTGACTTTTATATTAGTGTATTTATCATAGTAATATTTCTCATACTCTTCTCTGATTGGCCGCAGATTCTTCCTGGGTGAGCTAGAGAAGTGCCTGGAGGATCCTGATAGGCTGGCTCCCCTGTTCGTCAAACAAGTAAGAGCGATTTGATGATTTTCATTGGCCAAAATATACCATCAATAGTGGATGTCGCTGTGCATCATAACAAGGTTAGTGCTAAACCCTAACATTAACCCTTCAACCTTAACCATAATCCCTAATTTTAAATTAAATGGGGTATAGACATCCCAAGGATTCCAGATAGCATGGACCATAATACCACTTCCTCACCATTTCCCTTGTTTTGTTTCCTTGTTTTCCTGCTAGGAGCGACGGTTACACATGTACATCGTGTACTGTCAGAACAAGCCCAAATCGGAGCACATTGTGTCTGAGTACATAGACACTTACTTTGAGGTAAGAATACACACACTCCCTCCACACATACCCCGCAAGGGGGTTTATTCCAGTCTCTCGAACTGAGCACATATTTCATCATAAGAGCCACATTGTTTCCTGTTCTCATACCTTGTGTTATATTTTTACACAGTCCTTTGTTTTTACTGTGTGCAACTAAATTTAATGGCTCCCTGTGTATTTTAGGAGCTCAAGCAGCGTCTGGGCCACAGACTCCAGATCACTGATCTTCTCATTAAGCCTGTGCAGCGCATCATGAAGTACCAGCTCCTGCTGAAGGATTTACTCAAGTTCTCCAAAAAGGCTGCAGTAGATACTACTGAGCTGGAGGTAAGAACTACAATCTGGGTTTGATTTGATGGCCTTCCACCCGTAATAACATTGACGAGCATTAATATTGCTATGATTTTGTTTTTATCTAAAAGTTATACTTGTTATAATATATTATGTTTTCTTTCCCTCTAAAATGGTGTTTTCTATCTTCTCTGTTTCTCTCAGAAAGCGGTGGAGGTCATGTGTGTTGTGCCCAAAAGATGCAACGACATGATGAACGTTGGGCGTCTCCAAGGCTTTGACGTAAGACTCACGGGCTCTATCTTATTCAGGGAATAGAGAATGTGGTCTTTCAGTTCGATCTGGCTCAGTTTAGAAGGTCACAAATTCTCCAAAATAGCTTACTTGAATTTGATTTCAGCCGTTAAGTCACATGGATCATATGATACACGGGAGAAGGGCTTGGGTTTGCTGTCTCTCTCTCTATTTTCACTCGTTGTATTATATAATATTATGCATATAATATGCATATTTCATCTGAGTGGCTAAGAATGAGTCTGAGGCTGTCCTCTCTCCTTTTATTTGTATGTATTTTATTTAAAGGCCCAGTTCAGTCAAAATTCTGTTTCCTGTTTTTTTTTCAAAATTTCAAAATACAATCTACACATAACCTTCTAATCACCTGGTTTGCATGTGTTGGAGTTTTGGCTTTCCATGGTGACATCACCATGTGTAAATTGGTTAATCGACCAATAACAAAGAGTTTCAAACCTCTGCCAATAACCGCTAGGTTTCAGTTTTGCTAAAAGCTACTTTTGCCCATTTGAATGGAAATCTATTACAGTAAGGTACTTACTTGTTACCCAGAAATATGTTGATATGGTTATAAAACGGCTGCATTGGGCCTTAAACCTTTATTTAACCAGACAGGCGATACATTGGTATTCCCCCATGCAGGGCAAGATTGTCGCCCAAGGCAGACTGCTGCTCCAGGATACCTTCATGGTATCAGATCAGGACGGGGGGCTACTCACACGGATGAAGGAGAGGAGGGTCTTCCTCTTCGAACAGATCGTCATCTTCAGTGAGCCCCTGGACAAGAAGAAAGGCTACTCCCAACCGGGATACCTCTTCAAGAATAGTGTCAAGGTATGGGGCATCGATCGTGATCATCTCCCCTAATCAATCCACTTAGATCATATTAAAGTGGATGGATTTTTTGGGGCTGGACATTGCTGGGATAGTAATTGCCTTAAGGGCCAAAGTCATTTGAATAGTTGTCTAATTCTGAAAACACTCACTCACATCCCCTCCTCTCCCCTATATCTTGTGTGTGTCCAGGTGAGCTGGCTGGGCCTGGAGGAGAGCCCAGATGACCCCTGTAAGTTCACCCTGACCTCCCGGTCATCCAGTGGCGGTGTGGAGACCTACGTGATGCACTCAGCCAATCCTGGAGTCAGCCAGATGTGGGTCCACCAGATCACCCAGATCCTGGAGAGCCAGCGCAACTTTCTCAATGGTAAAAAAAGACACATCACGGTTCATCTGTGTAACTGTGTAGTGATATTATGCTAGCTTCTACCAGGTGGCAGCATAATCATATCATATGATTACAATGTTTCATCTGTCTCCCTGTGTAGTCATCCACTCAATAGAATGTATCAACGTTCTGAGAAAATAAGTGTTTAGAGCACACCATAATATGAACTACAGCATGATGTACTGGAATGCAAAATGCAAAGAATGTTTTTATATTTTTGTTTCATAGCTAGACAGTGTGTACTCATACCACTGAGGGGACTCTTTCTCTCTGTCTGTTTCTCTCTATCTCTCTCTCTCTTTCTGTCTGTCTCTCTTTTTGTGTCCCCCAGCACTGACATCCCCTATCGAGTACCAGAGGAACCACGTGGGGGCAAGTGGAGCAGGCCTGGGGGCCCCCAGCAGCAGCAGTGGCCTGGCAGGAGGTGGCTGCAGCAGCTCCGTAGTGGGCCCTGGGAGTAACTCTCTGTGTGGCCCCCAGAGTCGCCGGCCCTCGCGCATTCCCCAGCCCTCCTCCCGTATCCCACAGCCTGTCCACCACCACCACCCCCCGGGGTCTGACGGTCCGGACAGAACAGCAGGTACGTGGTCCCGACAACCCCCCTCCTCCTCCTCCCAGACCCCCTGTCCTCCTGACCATGCAGAGGGGGACCTGGGGCCCCAAGATGTCCCCAAGATGCGAGTGCTGGAGGGTCCCCGGCCCCGCAGCAGAACCAACAGCAATGGCAAGTCCTTGGGCGTTGCTGAGGGCAGCTTCAAGGAGAGCTACCTTGGGGAGGACCCTCAGATCCCCATCCCACGGCTGGCTGTGGCCCCTCTGAATCTTGCCAAGCCTCGGGTAGGGGCAGTCTCTCCACTGACCTGCCCCATAAAGGAGGAATTCATCCCGGGCAGCCCAGCTCAGAAAGGCTCCTTTTTCTGGTCCACCGCGGTCCCAGCCTCCCCAGCTAGCCGGCCTGGCTCCTTCTCCTACCACAGTGATAGTGGAGACTCGACCCTGGGCCACAGGGAGAGCCACAGCCACCGCCACTCTACCCACAGCAAGGATATAGACCGCATGAGCACATGCTCCTCCACCAGTGAGCAGTCCTTACAGTCCACGCAGAGTAACGGGGTAAGAGCCCTACTCGAGACCCAGGCTTCTGTCCGGCTTAGTCCCTACTAACCTTACTGACTGACCAGAAGTTCTCCTGTGTCATCGGAACCACAAGTGCATACTAAACAATCTAAGTACACTAACTTGCCTATGGTGTGAGTTTTCATCCCTCCTGCTGTCTTTCAGACTCTACTAACAGTGTGTTTTTGGTTGGTACAGCAGCTAACTGCTACAGTAACTCAGCTTGCTGTACGGTATGTTGGTGTCCTCCCCTCTCCCTTGGTAAGTGTTTCCAGTATGACTCTCTGCCTCTGCGTCCCTAACTTCACACACCCAGCTCTGTCTTGGCTCTAACATTTTCTAGACATGACCTGAGTTTTTGCTGTCCCTTTGCTTCAGCCTATTGTGGTCTGATCTGAAAAACCATAGAGGCATTTATGGGTTAAATGCAAGTGAATGCTGCTATAATGGAAAATTGATATTGACTTCGACTTCACCTGCCTGCAAGGAGAGGAGCTCTGATGTAAAAAGAAACGCTTGCCGTCTTTCCTGTTTTCTCTTAGCTCTTGCTCTGACCATACTGCTTCGTTTCTGTCTTGGTTCTGTGGGACTGATGACACATCCTTGTTCCCGTTCTCTCCTTGCCTTGCCCCTGAATACATTTGACTCACACCAAATGCATTTGGCCTCACTTCAAACTTTATTTCAGGCTCTCTCTCATGAAACGGACTGTTTCCTCTCTACTTTCACTGTCTTTGAGAGACACCCACTCCGTGTTAACTCTCCTCTGTCTCTGACTTCTGGATACCTTGTCTTCGCTTCTACAAATGAGAAGGTCTAATTATGAGACATGTAGGAACGTTGCTAGTTGCTACAGTATGACTTTCCTCACTCTACTTTCTGAACCTTTTGTAATGAATGCTTTGAAATGAGTCCTTCTTTGTGCATGAGCTCTAGCATATAAACAGATGAACACATGATGCTCATGTGCAATCAAATCAATAACATTTGAATTGGTTTAGTCTCTCTCTATGCCTCTCTCTTTGTGTAACCATACCTAGAAACCCTTACTGACTCCATTTCCTTCCCTGCCTCCCATCTTCCCCTGCCTCCCATCTTCCCCTGCCTCCCATCTTCCCCTGCCTCCCATCCTCCCCTGCCTCCCATCCTCCCCTGACTCCCATCTTCCCCTGCCTCCCATCTTCCCCTGCCTCCCATCTTCCCCCGCCTCCCATCTTCCCCTGCCTCCCATCCTCCCCTGCCTCCCATCCTCCCCTGCCTCCCCCTCCTCCAGAGTGAAAGTAGTAGCAGCAGCAGCATCAGCACCATGCTGGTGACCCAGGACTACGTGGCCCTGAAGGAGGATGAGATCAGTGTTTCCCAGGGCGAGGTGGTCCAGATGCTGGCCTCCAATCAGCAGAACATGTTCCTGGTGTTCCGGGCTGCCACCGAGCAGGGCCCTGCCGCCGAGGGCTGGATCCCCGGCTACGTACTGGGTCACACCTCCACCATCATCCCCGACCTCCCCGAAGGAACCATCAAGTAAGAGACAGACACTGCTGCTACTCCATGTACCAACCTGAATAAATTAAAAGCTTTATCATTCCAAAGACAGTTCCATTTTCACATCATGAGCTCTGCCATCATAAAAGTGAAACAGTAGACAAAGATGTTAAACTTTTCTCTTCCTTTCTTCCTTTTTATGTCTCTCTCTTTTCCCCTTTCTTTCTCATTCTCTTGTCTGGAACAGGAAGTCATCCTCGTGGCACACAGCACTCCGCATCAGGAGAAAGTCTGAGAGGAGAGATAAGGAGACCAGGAAGGAATATAAGATGGAAAACGGCTACCGCAAGTCTCAAGACTGTCTGACTAATAAAGTTTCTGTAAAGGTAGAGTTGATTTGATAATCACCTGTATGGCTGTAAGACTTAAAGCCCCTCTACATTAACCTCAGTATGGCTGTAAGACTTAAAGCCCCTCTACATTAACCTCAGTATGGCTGTAAGACTTAAAGCCCCTCTACATTAACCTCAGTATGGCTGTAAGACTTAAAGCCCCTCTACGTTAACCTCAGTATGGCTGTAAGACTTAAAGCCCCTCTACATTAACCTCAGTATGGCTGTAAGACTTAAAGCCCCTCTACATTAACCTCAGTATGGCTGTAAGACTTAAAGCCCATCTACATTAACCTCAGTATGGCTGTAAGACTTAAAGCCCCTCTGCGTTAACCTCAGTATGGCTGTAAGACTTAAAGCCCCTCTACGTTAACCTCAGTATGGCTGTAAGACTTAAAGCCCCTCTGCGTTAACCTCAGTATGGCTGTAAGACTTAAAGCCCCTTTGCATTAACCTCAGTATGGCTGTATGACTTAAAGCCCCTCTACGTTAACTTCAGTATGTCTGTAAGACTTAAAGACCCTCTATGTTAACCTCAGTATGGTGGTAAGACTTAAAGCCCCTCTACGTTAACCTCAGTATGGCTGTAAGACTTAAAGCTTCTCCACGTTAACCTCAGTATGGCTGTAAGACTTAAAGCTTCTCTACATTAACCTAATTTAATGGATTAATGTCATTATTTAATGTTTGTGGGGTAAAATTAATTTGGAGAAGAAACATTTGTGTTCATATTTTTCTTTCAGCTTCTAAACCCCAACTACATCTATGATGGTATGTATACATTTAAATGTTTTTGCTTGCAGTAATTGAATGACACATCTATATTTTCACAATCCAGGGGTTCAATAAGACCATTTGCTATTGTCTTGTATTGTACTGCATACTTTCTATTGTCTATTGGGTAGCTCAGATGTGGGATTGTGTAGTTTGCAAGTAAATATCCTCCTCTGAGCCAGAGCAGTGTGTAGGGCAAGGAGCCTGTCTTCTGTTTCTGTAGCGTGAGGCAGCAGGAAAAACGAAAGTACACCCCATGGACAGGATGCTAGTATATTGGAAGGCTAGTTAGCATGTGACATAGTCAAACTCGCGTGTCTTCTGTCTGTCTGTCACCTCTGTAGTACCCCCAGAGTTCCTGCTGCCTCTGAGTGATGTGACCTGTAACCTGGGGGAGAGTGTCACTCTGAGGAGTAAGGTCTGTGGAAGACCAAAAGCCTCGGTCACCTGGAGAGGATCTGACCACAGCACTCTGAGCAACGACGGACACTACAGCATCACCTACAGGTACACATCGGCAGTGATGACATTTTCCGTTGCATTTTAGTCATTCAGCAGATACTCTTGTCCAGAGGGACTTGCAGTGATCATTGCAATGCGTTAAAATGACTTAGCAGTTGGAAGACAATGTTCTGTTGTAGTTGAATTAAAGGAAATGTTGCTATTGTTGAAACTTACCTTGTGACTTCCCTTCTCTCATCTGCAGTGACACGGGTGAGGCAACTCTCCTCATCATGGGTGTGTCTGTGGAGGATGATGGGGTGTACACCTGTGTTGCCACCAACGTAGTGGGCAGCGTGTCATCCTCCGCCAGCCTCAGAGTCTCAGGTTAGTCACTGTTGAGTTACATTAAGTTGAGTTGAGTTGTAGACTCCTGTGGGGGCACAATATATCCTCTATATTCACACTACTTCTTCAGTACTTTTGCATTTTAACATTCAATGTTTCTATTTTCCCAGAGGCCTCCGATGATGGGAGTGAAGTGATTTGGAAGAACAACTTTGAGTCCTTCTACACAGAGGTCACAGAACTGGGCAGGGGAAGGTTCTCAGTGGCTAAGCGCTGTGACCAGCGTGGGAGCAAGCGTGCCGTGGCAGCCAAACATGTCAACAAGCGGTTGATGCGGCGTGAGCAGGTGCTCCAGGAACTGAGGATACTACAGTGTCTGGAACACCCACACCTGGTCGGCCTGCTGGACACCTTCGAGACAGCCACCAGCTACGTGCTAGTGCTGGAGATGTATGTTAGAAAAACTGTGGATGAGCCCCAAATGGGACCTTATTCCCTATAACTGATCAAAAGTAGTACCCTACAGAGGGATAGATAGCATTTGGGACGCACACACTGTATTTATTATGATTATTGAGGAAAATACAATTCCTGAATTGAAATAGTATTGATTACCCTTTTGAACAATATATTACTATATATATTTATTCACTGTGCTTTTGAATCATGTTCAAGCAGCCCTCTTGTACATCTACCATATCAGGGGGCTAATGTCTCGCTCTGGTGCTTTGTGTCTGCAGGGCTGATCAAGGCCGTCTCCTGGACTACATAGTCAGCTGGGGTAACCTCACTGAAGAGAAGGTGGCCTTGTACCTTAGGGACATTCTAGAAGCTTTACACTACCTGCATAGCTGGAGGATAGCTCACTTGGACTTGAAGGTGAGTCACAAAGGCTGTGACATGTAGAGTAGGAGTTAAATGTGATTTTGTACTGTATGAAACAGTATGATGTCTAACTGATTGTTCTTAAGCAAAGATAGTACTCCCATCATGGGTAAATTCTTAATCATATCTTTCTTTGCGTGTATGTGCGTGGGTATCGGTGTGTATCCCTTTAGCCTGAGAACGTGTTAGTGGAGCAGAACTCTGCCCAGCCCGTGGTCAAGCTGACAGACTTCGGAGACGCCGTCCAGCTGAACAGTGGCCACTACATCCACCCCCTACTGGGCAGCCCAGAGTTCTCAGCCCCGGAGCTGGTGCTGGGCCAGCCCGTCTCCCTGACCTCTGACCTCTGGAGCCTGGGGGTTGTGACATACGTGGTACTGAGCGGGGCATCTCCCTTCCTGGACGAGAGCGCTGAGGAGACATGCCTGAACATCTGTCGTCTGGACTTTAGCTTCCCCCATGACTACTTCCAGGGTGTGAGCCAGTCGGCCAGGGACTTTGTGGGTCTCCTCCTACAGGGCGAGCCGGACCGGAGACCTTCTGCCGCCGCTTGCCTTCAGGAGTCCTGGCTGCAGCCGTGGGACTCCCACCAGCAACAAAACCAGCACCCAGGGTGCATCGACACCTCCAGACTCATCTCCTTCATAGAGCGGCGGAAACACCAGAACGACGTTAGGCCCGTGGGCAGCATCAAGACCTTCCTTCACAGCAGACTCCTCAACCAGATATAAGCAGGTTAGAGGACTACAGTACCCAGAAACCACCGAGTCACAATGATGATCTCATCCTCTCTCAGCCGACTACGCCACTTCATTAGAACTATTTTACCCAGCATGCTGCTGCTGCTGACTGCTGACTGCTTTGAATATTTTTGACTGAGATTTTTTCCCCCAAGAGATTTAGATACTTCCCTTCCATCCCCACCTTTGTATGGATGATGGCTATATGCCTGCACAAAAGTATGAACTATTTGAAAGTATTTAAAACTTCACTAACAGGGAGAACAAAGCTTTCTCGAGAGCCAGTGAGAGTAAGCCTTGTGTTTGGATAGTATTACTGTAATATCGGGTTACTTTTGGTTGAATTATAAGAATAGTTTTTGTAATGAGAGATTACTTTTTGTAAAGAAAATGTATAGTGAAGAAACAAATGTCTTTATTCATATACCTTTTCAAAAACAAAGGTTATTAATAAAAAGCATGAAAACAAAAATGAATGCGACATATGAACAAAGCACCACCGACCCTCATAGGGTCGTTGCTTCAGAACACTACTTCTAGAACCAGTTGGAGACCAAACTCAGTGTAGTTGTAGTTGATTAACTTACAATAAATCGGCAAATGCTTTGTTCTGGCCTTGCTATTGTATGGACCCGTAACATTTAGTACAATTATGCTATTTTAGTCAGACCTCAGCAGAGAAATAAACAAGCAAACAAACAACAAAAAGCTATAACACTATTGGAAAAGCTCTTTAGATTTCTGATACATCCGCCTTACTTTGTAAATAATGTGTTCCTGCCTTCATTCTCATTTTGAAGAATTTGTCTCAAACGCTGTTTCATTAGCTGAGTAGTAAGTCCTGCCAATGGAAGAGAGGTGTGAGGGAGACTAGCTCCTCCTCATGCCAGTCAAATTACTTAAACCCTCACTACCAGAAATACTTCTAGAAATGCACTCATATTTTGCGTTAACTTCTCATGTGCAATGTTGCAGCTTTATCATGTATGTAACTATTTATGAAGACATGTGTTGTACCCGTAATCTAAAAAGGCATGTACGTACCTGGTACTGCAGTAGATGTATGTATTGTGTTACTCTTTTCCGTATTAAGTTCAGTATTAATATCTTGGAAACCTAAAATGCAGGTTTCGCAAATAATGTAAAATAAGAAAAAAGATTTGTATCTACATTGGCACTTATGCTTTCAGTTTGTCATTGTTTTAGTTTTATTTTCTGTAACTATACCAAAGTTTAGTGTACTTTACTCTCTTTAAATGTGTTATAATGTACCATGTTAAGTTATGAAAACCATGCTGAACCTAGAGATAGATGTTTACATTGGTTCACAGTGGCTTTATTTATTAGCGTTGTAAGAACGTTGTTTAGTGGTTGGTTGTTACTGCTTACCTAATTAACATTTCAAACACTTCTCTTCTCAAGCTGTGCACAAAGTGGTGATTGCTGTGTACGTTTGTTTGACTTTTTAAGTTATGTATTTTGCTAGACATTGTGTTGCAATGATCAACATCTTGGTTTAACTGAAGATAAACTTAGGGTAGCATTCTTTGCCGAGCCTTTGGTTTGAAGAAGAAAAAAAACTGCCCACAACATTGTACCAACGTTACAATAATTGTGCATGGGCGTTGCGGCGCTATTACCCTAACCTTTATCTGAGGGTGACCATGACCTAGCTGCTTTCAGTAAATTAATCATTGTATGAGTTCAAACTGATTTTAAAGTGCCGGTCAATTGATCTGGAGAGGCGGACGAAGTAGCTGTATTTCTTATCAGAGTTTCATGTCTATGTCAAGGCAGTAGTCACAGTGATACAATGCATGTGTTTGTTAACCTGTACAGTCCCATTTTGTGTCCTCTTATTTATTCATGTGTAAAGCTGTACAGACATGGAGGACAAACATGGGAACCTGGATGTAACCTCATCATATTTGATACATACTACGTCATTTTGAATGTTAAATGACTTATTTTTTACTTTTGCATGTATATTTCTTTGTACAGAAATTGTTTACACATTACTTGCTATAAATAGTTTATTTAGTCCTCAGTTATTTTGCCATTAAACGTATGGAACATACCCTTGGAAGTTTTTTAAATATTTATGTATGTACAGTGCCTTAAAGTATTCATAGCCCGTGACTTATTCTACATGTTGTTACAGCCAGAATTGAAAATGGATTAAATGTTTTTTTCTCTCACTCATCTCCACACAATGCCCCGTAATTAGAAAGTTAAAACATGTTTTTAGAAATGTTTTCAAATGTATTGAAAAATGAAATGCAGAAATATCACATTTACATAAGTATTCACACCCCTGAGTCTATACGTGTTAGAATCACATTTACATAAGTATTCACACCCCTGAGTCTATACGTGTTAGAATCACATTTACATAAGTATTCACACCCCTGAGTCTATACGTGTTAGAATCACATTTACATAAGTATTCACACCCCTGAGTCTATACGTGTTAGAATCACATTTACATAAGTATTCACACCCCTGAGTCTATACGTGTTAGAATCACATGTACATAAGTATTCACACCCCTGAGTCTATACGTGTTAGAATCACATTTACATAAGTATTCACACCCCTGAGTCTATACGTGTTAGAATCACATTTGGCAGCGATTACAGCTGTGACTGTTTCTGGGTACGTCTCTAAGAGCTTTGAACACCTGGATTGTACAATATTGTCCTATGACCAGAATACCCATAACGTGATGCAGCCACCACCATGCTTGAAAATATGAAGACTGGTAGTGATGTGTTGTGTTGGATTTGCCCCTAACATAACGCTTCAGGACACTAAGCTAATGTCTTTGCCACATTCTTTGCAGTTTTAATTAAGTGCCTTATTGCAAACAGAATGCATGTTTTGGAATCATTTTTATTCTATACAGGCTTCCATCTTTTCATTTAGGTCAATTTAGTGAAGTAACCATCCTCAGTTTTTCCTTATCACAGCCATTAAACTCTAACTGTTTTAAAGTCACCATTGGCCTCATGGTGAAATCCCTGAGGGGTTTCCTTTCTCTCTGGCAATTGAGTTAGGAAGGACCCCTGTATCTTTGTAGTGACTGGGTGTATTGATACACCATCCAAAGTGTCATTAATAACTTCATGTTCAAAGGGATATTCAATGTCTGCCTTTGAAAATATTTACCCATCTACCAATAGGTGCCCTTCTTTGCGAGGCATTGTTAAACCTCTGGTCTTTGTGGTTGAATCTGTATTTAAAATTCACTGCTCAACTGAGGGACCTTACAGATATAGTAATTGTGTGTGTGGGGTACAGAGATGAGGTAGTCATTCAAAATCATGTTAAACACTATCATTGCACATAGAATGAGTCCATGCAACTTATGTGACATTTTTACTCCTGAACACATTTAGGCTCGCCATAACAAAAGGGTTGAAAGCTTTATGACTCAAGACATTTCAGCTTTTCATTTCTAAAACAGAATTCCACTTTGACATTATGGGGTATTGTGTGTGTAGGCCAGTGACACATCTCAATTGAATCTATATTAAATTCAGGCTGAAAAAGCAAAGTGGTGTGAAGGCACTGCAAGTGGTGTAGACTTACCTAATTATAACCTTATAAACATTTATATCTGAGATCAACATGGTTGATAATGTTGTTGTTGACAGTTGTTGAAAGAAACGGAATAGGAGGTGTGAATGGTGTCCACAATAACTAGATGTTTCTCATCAGAATCAGATCTCTGTCGATGATAAACAAGATGTGAGAAACCAGAGTGAGCGTCTGTGATCTTATCTCCAAGGTGCAGGCGTTGTGCAGTCAATTTGCACCAAAGATTATTCATTGGAAATGTGTTTGAAAACTACTGAACTGTTCTTCCCCCCCCACATCTATTTCAACAGGCACTTCAAACCAAGGTCATTCATGATTTTTTAGAATGATTACCAATTCATGTAGGTGTGATGTACCTTTCCCTTTCAGAGCACACGGACTTAACTACGATGCTTGATACCGGAAGAGATCATAGATGTTAACCCCATCCTTGGATTTGGCGGTTAAATTCAAGTCATTTTTTTATTAACTTAAAAAAACTCAGCAAATGTCAATGAACTATTAATGTCCAAAATCATCTGCTTAACCTTATTGATTGCTCAAATTATGAATTGATCTTGAATTCTATGTTTTGTTCAGTTAATCATGTTGAACTCAATATTATTGTAGCAATGTATCAAGTGTGGATGTTTTTTAAGTTCTACATTTGAGGGTTGTTTAGGGACAGTTCCTGTGTTTGTATTTAACCGAGGTGTGGCGAATGTTCTTCCCTTCTGCCTTATCAGATGTGAAATCAACAGAGCTGTTCTTAGAGTGAAAGTAGCAGCTGCTTTGCATGCAACCACAGCGACTGAGGCATCTCAGCAAGCTCAGGTGTTCTTCAGAGATTTTATCTCAGTAGGGAGACCGAATCCTGTTTTCAATGTTTACACACACACACTCAAACGCACACACTGGCTTCCCCACTAGAGGGCATACTGAGCTGGTGTTTTATAAGTGAATCATGGCAATTCTGAACCTTGTGTCAGTCAATTACAGCAAGACGCTCTGGATGGTAACAACAATGGAAATCTTTATAGCTGTATCTTGTTGTATATTTGCTGATCATGACTGACATAAAAAAAAAAATGTTATGAAAACTTAGGACACAAAAGAGTCCTTTCTACTAACTCTGAAAAACACCAAAAGAAAGATGCCCAGAGTCCCTGCTCATCTGCGTGAACATGCCTTAGGCATGCTGCAAGGAAGCATGAGGACTGCAGATGTGGCCAGGGCAAATTGAGACGCCTAAGACAGCGCTACAGGGAGACAGGACGGACAGCTGATCGTCCTCTCAGTGGCAGACCACATGTAACAACACCTGCACAGGATCGGTACATCCAAACATCACACCTGCAGGACAGGTACAGCATGGCAACAACAATTGCCCGAGTTACACCAGGAACGCACAATCCCTCCATCAGTTCTCAGACTGTCCGCAATAGGCTGATAGAGGCTGGACTGAGGGCTTGTTGGCCTGTTGTAAGGCAGGTCCTCACCAGACATCACCGGCAACAATGTTGCCTATGGGCACAAACCCACTTTCGCTGGACCAGACAGGCAAAAAGTGCTCTTCACTGACGAGTTGCGGTTTTGTCTCATCAGGTGTGATGGTCGGATTCGCATTTATCATCGAAAAATGAGCGTTACACCGAGGCCTGTACTCTGTAGCGGGATCGATTTGGAGGTGGAGGGTCCGTCATGGTCTGGGACGGTGTGTCACAGCATCATCGGACTGAGCTTGTTGTCATTGTTGACAATCTGAATGCTGTGCGTTACAGGGAAGACATCCTCCTCCCTCATGTGGTACCCTTCCTGCAGGCTCATCCTGACATGACCCTCCAGCATGACAATGCCACCAGCCATACTGCTCGTTCTGTGTGTGATTTCCTGCAATACAGGAATGTCAGTGTTCTGCCATGGCCAGCGAAGAGCCGGATCTCAATCCCATTGAGCACGTCTGGGACCTTTTGGATCGGAGGGTGAGGGCTAGGGCCATTTCCCCAGAAATGTCCGGGAACTTGCAGGTGCCTTGGTGGAAGAGTGGGGTAACATCTCTCAACAAGATTTGACAAATCTGGTGGAGTCCATGAGGAGGAGATGCACTGCAGTACTTAATGCAGCTGTTGGCCACACCAGATACTGACTGTTACTTTTGATTTTGACCCCCTCTTTGTTCATTTCTGTTCATCACATGTCTGTGGAACTTGTTCAGTTTATGTCTCAGTTGTTGAATCTTGTAAATTAGAAATTTCCTTGTTTATGAAAGAAAAGCAATTTTTTTTGTCCATTTAAAATAACATTGAATTGATCAGAAATACAGTGTAGACATTGTTAATGTTGTAAATGACTTTGGTAGCTGGAAACGGCAGATTTTTAATAGAAAATCTACATAGGCATACAGAGGCCCATTATCAGCAACCATCACTCCTGTGATCCAATGGCGTGTTGTGTTAGCTAATCCAAGCTTATCATTTAAAAAGGCTAATTGCTTATTAGAAAACCCTCTTGTAATTTTGTTAGCACAGCTGAAAACTGTTGTTCTATTTAAAGAAGCAATAAAATGCGCCTTCTTTAGACCAGTTGAGTATCTGGAGCATCAGCATTTGTGGGTTCGATTATAAACTCAAAATGGCCAGAAACAAAGAACTTTCTTCTATTTTTTGTCAGTCTATTCTTGTTCTGAGAAAGGAAGGCTATTCCATGAGAGAAATTGCCAAGAAACTGAAGATCTCATGCAACGTTGTGTACTACTCCCTTCACAGAACAGCGCAAACTGTCTCCAACCAGAATAGAAAGAGGAGTGGGATTATGTCTAGTTTGAGATACAGATGCCTCACATGTTCTCAACTGGCAGCATCATTAAATAGTACCCGCAAATCACCAGTCTCAACGTCAACAGTGAAGAGGCGACTCCGGGATGCTGGCCTTCTAGGCAGAGTTCCTCTGTCCAGTGTCTGTGTTCTTTTGTCCATCTTAATCTTTTCTTTTTATTGGCCAGTCTGAGATATGCCTTTTTCTTTGCAACTGTGCCTAGAAGGCCAGCATCCTGGAGTCGTCCTGGGATTGAACATGGTTGAGCATGTAATCGTTTTGTGAGAACTGCAAGATATTTACCAAGGTTTATTTGACATGAATTAGTATGTTTTGTTTGAGCTTAACCTGTAGTCGTTGGCTCTTTGTAAAAGTTCATATTCCTTATGTTCAGAAATTGTATTTTCTTCTTTACCCTGTATAGATTTTTATGGGCATTTTCTAAGATAGTGATGTATTTTTCTTTCATTTTAATTTCTAATTCAGATTACATTTTTGCTGAGTATGAGATTATCATTCCCCTAACGTACATCTTTAAAAGCAGGTTGTCTTTCCTCTGTTCTCTATCTCTACCAGTGAAGGCTGGTGGGGGAGCTATAGGAGGACGGGCTCATTGTAATACCTGGAATAGAATAAAAGGAATAGTATCAAACACATCATATGGAAACTCCTTTCCATTTATTCCATCCTACCTGACACCCTAGACCCACTCCAATTTGCTTACCACCCCAATAGGTCCACAGACGACGCAATCGCAATCACACTGCACACTGCCCTAACCCATCTGGACAAGACAAATACCTATGTTAGAATGCTGTTCAAATCAAATCAAATGTTATTTGTCACATACACATGGTTAGCAGATGTTAATGCGAGTGTAGCGAAATGCTTGTGCTTCTAGTTCCGACAATGCAGTAATAACCAACAAGTAATCTAGCTAACAATTCCAAAACTACTACCTTATAGACACAAGTGTAAGGGGATAACGAATATGTACATAAAGATATATGAATGAGTGATGGTACAGAGCGGCATAGGCAAGATACAGTAGATGGTGCAGTATATACATATGAGATGAGAATGTAAACAAAGAGGCATAGTTAAAGTGGCTAGTGATACATGTATTACATAAGGATGCAGTAGATGATATAGAGTACAGTATATACGTATACATATGAGATGAATAATGTAGAGTATGTAAACATTATATTAGGTAGCATTGTTTAAAGTGGCTAGTGATATATTTGACATAATTTCCCATCAATTCCCATTATTAAAGTGGCTGGAGTTGAGTCAGTGTGTTGGCAGCAGCCACTCAATGTTAGTGGTGGCTGTTTAACAGTCTGATGGCCTTGAGATAGAAGCTGTTTTTCAGTCTCTCGGTCCCAGCTTTGATGCACCTGTACTGACCTCGCCTTCTGGATGATAGCGGGGTGAACAGGCAGTGGCTCGGTTGGTTGTTGTCCTTGATGATCTTTATGGCCTTCCTGTGACATTGGGTGGTGTAGGTGTCCTGGAGGGCAGGTAGTTTGCCCCCGGTGATGCGTTGTGCAGACCTCACTACATTCTGGAGAGCCTTACAGTTGCTATGGGAACGACATCTTCAACGCACGTTCTAATGAACTCGCTCACCGAATCAGCGTATTCGTCAATGTTGTTGTCTGACGCAATACGGAACATATCCCAGTCCACGTGATGGAAGCAGTCTTGGAGTGTGGAATCAGATTGGTCGGACCAGCGTTGAACAGACCTCAGCGCGGGAGCTTCTTGTTTTAGTTTCTGTCTGTAGGCAGGGATCAACAAAATGGAGTCGTGGTCAGCTTTTCCGAAAAGAGAGCGGGGCAGGGCCTTATATGCGTCGCGGAAGTTGGAATAGCAATGATCCAAGGTTTTTCCAGCCCTGGTTGCGTAAATCGATATGCTGATCAAATTTAGGGAGTCTTGTTTTCAGATTAGCCTTGTTAAAATCCCCAGCTACAATGAATGCAGCCTCCGGATATATGGATTCCAGTTTGCAAAGAGTCAAATAAAGTTTGTTCAGAGCCATCGATGTGTCTGCTTGGGGGGGAATATATACGGCTGTGATTATAATCGAAGAGAATTCCCTTGGTAGATAATGTGGTCGACATTTGATTGTGAGGAATTCTAAATCAGGTGAACAGAAGGACTTGAGTTCCTGTATGTTGTTGTGGCCACACCACGTCACGTTAACCATAAAGCATACGCCCCCACCCCTCTTCTTACCAGAAAGATTTTTGTTTCTGTCGGCGCGATGCGTGGAGAAACCAGCTGGCTGCACCGTCTCCGATAGCGTCTCTCCAGTGAGCCATGTTTCCGTGAAGCAAAGAACGTTACAGTCTCTGATGTCCCTCTGGAATGCTACCCTTGCTCGGATTTCATCAACCTTGTTGTCAAGCTAAGGCCAGCTTCTTCAGGCAGAAGTTTGCATCCTGTAGCTCCAACTCCAAAAAGTTCTGGGACACCGTGAAGTCCATGGAGAACAAGAGCACCTCCTCCCAGCTGCCCACTGCACTGAGGCTAGGTAACACGGTCACCACTGATAAATCCATGATTATCGAAAACTTCAATAAGCATTTCTCAACGGCTGGCCATGCCTTCCGCCTGGCTACTTCAATCTCGGCCAACAGCTCCGCCCCCCCCCCCGCAGCTCCTCGCCCACGCCTCTCCAGGTTCTCCTTTAACCAAATCCAAATAGCAGATGTTCTGAAAGAGCTGCAAAACCTGGACCCGTACAAATCAGCTGGGCTTGACAATCTGGACCCTCTATTTCTGAAACTATCTGCCACCATTGTCGCAACCCCTATTACCAGCCTGTTCAACCTCTCTTTCATATCGTCTGAGATCCCCAAGGATTGGAAAGCTGCCGCAGTCATCCCCCTCTTCAAAGGGGGAGACACCCTGGACCCAAACTGTTACAGACCTATATCCATCCTGCCCTGCCTATCTAAGGTCTTCGAAAGCCAAGTCAACAAACAGGTCACTGACCATCTCGAATCCCACCGCACCTTCTCCGCTGTGCAATCTGGTTTCCGAGCCGGTCATGGGTGCACCTCAGCCACACTCAAGGTACTCAACGATATCATAACCGCCATCGATAAAAGACAGTACTGTGCAGCCGTCTTCATCGACCTTGCCAAGGCTTTCGACTCTGTCAATCACCATATTCTTATCGGCAGACTCAGGAGCCTCGGTTTTTCGGATGACTGCCTTGCCTGGTTCACCAATTACTTTGCAGACAGAGTTCAGTGCGTCAAATCGGAGGGCATGCTGTCTGGTCCTCTGGCAGTCTCTATGGGGGTGCCACAGGGTTCAATTCTCGGGCCGACTCTTTTCTCTGTGTATATCAATGATGTTGCTCTTGCTGCGGGCGATTCCCTGATCCACCTCTACGCAGACGACACCATTCTATATACTTTCGGCCCGTCTTTGGACACTGTGCTATCTAACCTCCAAACAAGCTTCAATGCCATACAACACTCCTTCCGTGGCCTCCAACTGCTCTTAAACGCTAGTAAAACCAAATGCATGCTTTTCAACCGGTCGCTGCCTGCACCCGCATGCCCGACTAGCATCACCACCCTGGATGGTTCCGACCTAGAATATGTGGACGTCTATAAGTACCTAGGTGTCTGGCTAGACTGCAAACTCTCCTTCCAGACTCATATCAAACATCTCCAATCGAAAATCAAATCAAGAGTCGGCTTTCTATTCCGCAACAAAGCCTCCTTCACTCACGCCGCCAAGCTTACCCTAGTAAAACTGACTATCCTACCGATCCTCGACTTCGGCGATGTCATCTACAAAATGGCTTCCAACACTCTACTCAGCAAACTGGATGCAGTCTATCACAGTGCCATCCGTTTTGTCACTAAAGCACCTTATACCACCCACCACTGCGACTTGTATGCTCTAGTCGGCTGGCCCTCGCTACATATTCGTCGCCAGACCCACTGGCTCCAGGTCATCTACAAGTCCATGCTAGGTAAAGCTCCGCCTTATCTCAGCTCACTGGTCACGATGGCAACACCCATCCGTAGCACGCGCTCCAGCAGGTGTATCTCACTGATCATCCCTAAAGCCAACACCTCATTTGGCCGCCTTCGTTCCAGTACTCTGCTGCCTGTGACTGGAACGAATTGCAAAAATCGCTGAAGTTGGAGACTTTTATCTCCCTCACCAACTTCAAACATCAGCTATCTGAGCAGCTAACCGATCGCTGCAGCTGTACATAGTCTATTGGTAAATAGCCCACCCTTTTTCACCTACCTCATCCCCATACTGTTTTTATTTATTTACTTTTCTGCTCTTTTGCACACCAATATCTCTACCTGTACATGACCATCTGATCATTCATCACTCCAATGTTAATCTGCAAAATTGTAATTATTTGCCTACCTCCTCATGCCTTTTGCACACATTGTATATAGACTCCCCCTTTGGTTTCTACTGTGTTATTGACTTGTTAATTGTTTACTCCATGTGTAACTCTTTGTTGTCTGCTCACACTGCTATGCTTTATCTTGGCCAGGTCGCAGTTGCAAATGAGAACTTGTTCTCAACTAGCCTACCTGGTTAAATAAAGGTGAAATAAAAAATAAAAAAATAAAATAAATGTCAGGGTATGTTCTAATAGCCTCAGCCAACGGTTCGATGGTGAGGGCAAGGAGGTGGGGGCTAATTGGGCAACCGTGTCTGTTCCCCCTATAAAGAGGGAAAGAGGAGGAAGTAATCCCATTGGTAGCAATCCTAGCTTTAGGAGATTTGTACCTAAACCAAACTTTTCTAAGACGCGAAAGAGGTATGGCCATTCAACCCTATCAAAGGCCTTTTCAGCATCGAGGGAGACTGCGACACTAGGTATTTTGTTTTTGTTAGCAAGGTGAATTATATCAAAGAACCTTCTGAGATTATTGGAGGACAGTCTATTAATTATGAAGCCAGTCTGATCTGGGTTGACCAACAGGGGAAGACATGACTCCAGTCTCTTAGATAGCATCTTGGTGACCAGTTTACAATCTGTGTTAAGGAGAGAGATTGGTCTATAGGAGGCGCACTTTAGCGGGTTTTTCCCTTTCTTGTGGATTACAGTAATCACTGCTTGAGAGAAGGACTCTGGAAAGCAGTTGTCTTCCCTGGCTTTTTTAAGTACCTCCATAAGGTAGGGGACCAACAGCTCCCTAAATTCTTTATAGAACTCTGGAGGGGAGCCATCCTCCCCAGGAGATTTATTAGAAGGTAAGGATTTAATGGCCTCCAACAATTCAGGATCTGAGAAGTGTGCACTCAGGCGCTCGCTGTCTTGAGAGAGGAGAGAAAGGAGTCGATCTCTGATAGATCATGGCTTGATTGGGAAGTGTAGAGGTCTTCATAGTATTTCTTAAAAGTATTATTAATTTCAGTAGGGTCGAAAGATATCTCATTAGTAAGAGTTTCTATGGCATTAATTGTTCTCTTACTTTCCTCTGCTTTCAGTTGCCATGCCAATACTTTGTGAGCTTTCTCTCCAAGCTCGTAATAACGCTGTTTTGATTTAGTGATGGCCCTCTCAGCATGATATGTGTTCAGAATATTATATTTAAGTTTTTTAATTACCAAAAGCCTGTATAGATCTTTAGTCCGGCCTCTTTGGTAGGTTTTCTCTAGCTCTGAGATTTCAGATTCAAGGGCACTCAGTTCCGCACCGTGTTTTCTCTTCAGCCCTTTAGTATGGGAAATGATCTGTCCCCTCAGATAGGCCTTCAATGTGTCCCAAAGAATGAAACTGTCAGGAGCAGAAGGTTTGTTTGTCAAAGTAAAAATATTGATCTGCTCTTTGATGAATGCACAAAATTCAGGTTGCTTTAGGAGTGTAGAATTTAGTCTCCATCTATATGCTCCATTTACCTTGGTAGGAATGGAGATTGATAATACCAGAGGAGAATGGTCACTAAGCAATCTGGGGAGATACTCGACATCTAACACTCTATGAAACAGTTGTGTCGAAAGTAAAAAGTTATCTATGCGTGTGTGTCTTGTGTGGGTGTGAATAAAAAGAGTAGTCCCTATCCTGTGGGTGCAGCTGTCTCCAGATGTCTAGTAAATTGAGATCTTTCATTAATGACATGGTGAGCTTGCTGGCTTTGGTAAGAAGTGAGGGTTTATCAGAGGACCTATCAAGAACTGTATCTAAGCAAACATTTAAATCTCCTCCAACCACTAGCCATCCTGGTGGTGCTTGAGCGACCTGAAGGAAGACATTCTGAATAAACATATGGTCATCGAAGTTAGGAGCATAAATATTCAATAGGGTCCAATACTCTGAAAACATATGCCCCTGCACCAAAACAAACCTGCCAGAGGGATCAGAGATGGTGTTGTTGACGCAGAAGGGGATGTGTCTACTTATCAAAATTGCAGTTCCTCTTGCTTTGGAGTTAAAAGAGGACGCAAAAACCTGACCTACCCATTCCCTCTTCAAATTCTTGTGTTCACTGGCTGTAAGATGTGTTTCTTGTAAAAACACAATGTCAGCCTTTAATTTCTTAAGGTATGTATTGACTCCTTTCCTTTTAATCGGGCTGTTAAGACCTTTTACGTTGAATGTGACATATTTTAGTGGATTAAGCATAGGTTGGGTTTCAAATATGTAACTGAATGGAAATCTATCATATGCAGATAATTCGAAAATGTTTCAACTTTGGTTTGAACACAGAAGTGACCTGTGTGTCTCTTTAGGAAGGAAACAATAAACATAGAAAAAAGGAAGAAAAAATAAATAAAAATCCCACCACCCCGATTGTCAGACTAAAACAATCCCAACAATCAAACATGAATACACTTGTAGAGATACGTTGCTGCTCGCTTTCCATCTTGCTCTTACTAGCTAAACCTTGGCGTAAACTAAAACCTTCGAGCTCTCTAAGTTGAAAAGAAACGTTGTGAATAGATATTTATGGCTGAGTATTTACTGCCCAAGGTAAGGGCTGCTTTGAGTCTCTTTTCGAAAGATTAACATAAATGAGGGCGAAAGCAGTGGGCCTAAGCCCACTTATTTGCATCGCCCAGTGGATATGGACTAAACCAAAATATACTCTCCTGTAAATGTAATAGAACTCACCCCGGAAAGATACGGTTAGTTGAAAATGTACAAATCAATTATAGTGACCGGAAGATATCAGCAGTTCAGTCCGGATAAGAGAAAACAAACAAAGATGCATTTTATCCCCCAGAGAGACCGTCCTGGCTCAGACGTTGTTCAGTTCTTTGAGAAAAGTGTGCACTTCTCCCGGTGTGTTGAAGAGATGGCTTTGGCCTTTGTACTGAACTTTCATCTGCGCAGGGTGGATGAGGTAGCCGGTGATGTTTATCTCCTTCAGTGCTTTGGCGGCAGGTCTGAACTGCTTGCAACGTCTGGCGAGATCCGCGCTCATATCCGGGAAAAGGCTGACCCTCTTTCCATCGATGGTGATGTCCCCTTTGGCTCTTGCGAGTTGCAGTATCTTCTCTCTGTCTTGGAAACGGAGGAACCTGTAACGGCTCTCTTCTATCTCCTCCTCTGACGAAGAGGTAGAACAAGGATCGGACCAAAATGCAGCGTGATGATGATTCATGATATATTTTAATGAAGGAAAACCTATACATACAGAAACTACAAAACTAACGAAATGAAATAATGAAAAACCGAAACAGCCCTATCTGGTGCAAACACAAAGACAGGAACAATCACCCACGAAAACACTCACAGAATATGGCTGCCTAAATATGGTTCCCAATCAGAGACAACGATAATCACCTGACTCTGATTGAGAACCGCCTCAGGCAGCCATAGACTACGTAGACACCCCACAAAACCCCTAAGACAAAAACACACCACAATAACCCATGTCACACCCTGGCGTGACCAAATAAAGAAAGAAAACACAAAATACTAAGACCAAGGCGTGACAGAACCCCCCCCCCCTAAGGTGCGGACTCCCGGACGCACCTCAAAACCATAGGGAGGGTCCGGGTGGGCGTCTGTCCATGGTGGCGGCTCCGGCTCGGGACGTGGACCCCACTCCATAAATGTCATAGTTCCTCCCCCTCGCGTCCTGGGATAATCCACCCTCGCCGCCGACCATGGCCTAATAGTCCTCACCCAGAACCCCACTGGACTGAGGGGCAGCTCGGGACTGAGGGGCAGCTCGGGACTGAGGGGCATGTCGGGACTGAGGCAGCTCGGGACTGAGGGGCAGCTCAGCACTGAGGGGAAGCCCAGCACTGAGGGGAAGCCCAGCACTGAGGGAAAGCCCAGCACTGAGGGAAAGCCCAGCACTGAGAGGAAGCTCAGCACTGAGAGGAAGCTCAGCACTGAGAGGAAGCTCAGCACTGAGAGGAAGCTCAGCACTGAGAGGAAGCTCAGGCAGGTAGTTGGCTCTGGCAGATCTTGGCTGGCTGGCGGATCTGGAAGAGTCTGGTTGACTGGCGGATCTGGAAGAGTCTGGTTGACTGGCAGATCTGGAAGAGTCTGGTTGACTGGCAGATCTGGAAGAGTCTGGTTGACTGGCAGATCTGGAAGAGTCTGGTTGACTGGCAGATCTGGAAGAGTCTGGTTAACTGGCAGATCTGGAAGAGTCTGGTTGACTGGCAGATCTGGAAGAGTCTGGCTGACTGGCAGATCTGGAAGAGTCTGGCTGACTAGCAGATCTGGAAGAGTCTGGCTGACTGGCGGATCTAGCTGCTCTGGCTGCTCCATGCAGACTGGCAGCTCTGGCTGCTCCATGCAGACTGGCATCTCTGGCTGCTCTATGCAGACTGACAGATCCATGCAGACTGGCATCTCTGGCTGCTCTATGCAGACTGACAGCTCTATGCAGACTGGCAGCTCTGGCTGCTCCATGCAACCTGGCAGCTCTGGCTGCTCCATGCAGACTGACATCTCTGGCTGCTCCATGCAGACTAGCAGCTCTGGCTGCTCCATGCAGACTGACAGCTCAGGCTGCTCCATGCAGACTGGTAGCTCAGGCTGCGCTGAACAGGCAGGAGACTCCGACAGCGCTGGAGAGAAGGAAGGCTCTGGCTGCGCTAAACAGGCGGAAGACTCCGGCAGCGCAGGAGAGGAGAAAGGCTCCTCCGACAGCCCTGAACAGGCGGGAGACTCCGGCAGCGCTGGAGAGGCGAGGCGCACTGTAGGCCTGATGCATGGTGCTGGCTCTGGTGGAACTGGATAGAGAACACGCACAGGAAGCCTGGTGCGGGGAGCTGCCACCGGAGGACTGGTGTGTAGAGGTGGCTCTGGAAAGACCGGAGCGTGCAGGCGCACTGGAGCTCTTGAGCACCAAGCCTGCCCAACCTTACCTGGCTCGATGCCCACTCTAGCCCGGCCAATACGAAGAGCTGGTATGAACCGCACCGGGCTATGCACCCGCACTGGAAACACCATGCGCTCCATAGCATAACACGGTGCCTGCCCGGTCTCTCTAGCCCCCCGGTAAGCACAGGGAGTTTGCGCAGGTCTCCTACCTGGCTTAGCCATACTCCCTATGAGCCTCCCCCCAATAAGTTTTTGGGGCTGACTCTCAGGCTTCCATCTGCGTCGCCGTGCTGCCTCCTCACACCAGCGCCTCTCCGCTTTACCGCCTCCAGTTCTTCCTTGGGGCGGCGATATTCTCCAGGCTGAGCCCAAGGTCCTTCACCGTCCAGTTCGTCCTCCCATGTCCAGTCCCTCTCTCGCTGCACCTTGGTGCAGCTACACTCCCCTGGTTTAGCCCAGGGTCCTCTCCCGTCGAGGATTTCCTCCCAAGTCCAGAAATTCTTGTTGCGCTGCTCCTGCTGCCGCTGTTGCCTGTTACCACGCCACTTGGTCCGGGTGTGGTGGGTGATTCTGTAACGGCTCTCTTCTATCTCCTCCTCTGACGAAGAGGTAGAACAAGGATCGGACCAAAATGCAGCGTGATGATGATTCATGATATATTTTAATGAAGGAAAACCTATACATACAGAAACTACAAAACTAACGAAATGAAATAATGAAAAACCGAAACAGCCCTATCTGGTGCAAACACAAAGACAGGAACAATCACCCACGAAAACACTCACAGAATATGGCTGCCTAAATATGGTTCCCAATCAGAGACAACGATAATCATCTGACTCTGATTGAGAACCGCCTCAGGCAGCCATAGACTACGTAGACACCCCACAAAACCCCTAAGACAAAAACACACCACAATAACCCATGTCACACCCTGGCCTGACCAAATAAAGAAAGAAAACACAAAATACTAAGACCAAGGCGTGACAGAACCTGATCAGGGCGGCCCGTGGGGGCTCATCTGGCCGGGGTTTCGGCACTGATGTTCTGTGGGCGCGTTCAATTTCCAGCGGCTTGGTGAAGTTGATTATGCCTAGGACCTCCGGGATCCATTGAGTGAAGAAACGGACCGGGTCACGGCCCTCGCTGTCCTCTTTCAATCTGCACAGCGCAGAAAATAAAATAGATTTTAGATTTTAGATTCTTCAAAGTAGCCACCCTTTGCCTTTTGACAGCTTTGCACACTCTTGGCATTCTCTCATCCAGCTTCACCTGGAATGCTTTTCCAACAGTCTTGAAGGAGTTCCCACATATGCTGAGCACTTGTTGGCTGCTTTTCCTTCACCCTGTGGTCAAACTCATCCCAAACCATCTCAATTGGGTGAGGTCGGCATAATGAATTTTATGTATAATGACTAAATTATGTATACATTTATAGTAATCTAACATAATTCTACTCTGTCTCTGTATAATGAGGAAGAATGTTTGTCCATAAGAAAAGAGGGAACTGTTAGCAGACAAGGAACTGTGGCAGACAACTTGTGACCACTGTGAAACTGATAAAGGGAAGTAGGTCTCCCCACCCAGAGGGGAGAAACTCTTGGGCTTAAAGTAGATTGTGTAACATGTTGCAGGATGTGATAAGCAATGTATGTATGCATAAGAGAAGACTTGTAAACTATATTGTCATTGTCTGAGAGGAGGAGGGACATTTATGATGAAATGACAGGTACAGTATATAAACCAATGTACATGACATGATTGGAAGAGCTCTCGTAAATAAACGTTGCTGACTATCGTAGACTGGCCTCTGTCTGTTTCATTTCAACAAGAATCTTACAAATTCTTGGTAGCAGACCGAGGAGTTCAATTGAAGTTCAGTTTATGAACATTGAGAACATAATTCTCTTAACAGTCGGGTGATTGTGGAGGCCAGGTCATCTAATGCAGCACTCCATCACTCTCCTTCTTAGTCAAATAACTCTTACACAGCCTGCAGTCCCACTAAGCGCAAACCAGATGGGATGGCGTATCACTGCAGAATGATGTGGTAGCCATGCTGGTTAAGTGTGCCTTGAATTCTAAATAACTCACAGACAGTGTCACCAGCAATGCACCCCCACACCATCACACATGCTTCACCGTGGGAACCACACATTCAGAGATCATCCGTTCACCTACTCTGTGTCTCACAAAGACACGGCGGTTGGAACCAAAAATCTCACATTTGAACTCATCAGACCAAAGGACAGATTCCCCAAAGCTAACACCTCATTTGGCCACCTTTCCTTCCAGTTCTCTTCTGCCAATGACTGGAACGAATTGCAAAAATCACTGAAGTTGGAGACTAAATCTCCCTCACTAACTTCAAGTGTCAGCTGTCAGAACAGCTTACCGATTGCTGCAGCTGTACACAGCCCATCTGTAAATAGCCCATCCAACCAACTACCTACCTCATCCCCATATTTGTTTTAGTTTTTCTGCTCTTTTGCACACCAGTATTTCTACTTGCACATTCTCATCTGCACATATATCACTCCAGTGTAAATTGCTAAATTGTAATTACATTGTCACTATTGGCCAATTTATTGCCTTACCTCCTTACTTCATTTGCACACACTGTATACAGATTTTTCTATTGTGTTATTGACTGTACGTTTGTTTATCCCATGTGTAACTCTGTGTTGTTGCTTTTGTCGCACTGCGTTGCTTTATCTTGGCCAGGTTGCAGTTGTAAATGAGAACTTGTTCTTGTTCTCAACCATCTGCCTCTGGGTCTCGCCTTGTGCCCTTATATTTTAGGTGTTTGAGAACCATATGCTTTTTTCCCCCATCATGGCGCCTGTCATGTGATAAGTTGTATTTTGTTGGTCTTAACGTGTATAGAATCAAAGTTAACCTTATCTGTTCCGCCTCACTAAAGATCCATGTAACACCTTTTAGCAGACATGACATAGGGCGATGGGCATTCCATGAATAGGAGGATCATAGTATAAATACATAGTTATTGTATACATTACATAGAGTATATAGAGCATCTGGGCTGAGTAGACAAAAAAATATAAAAAAGTAACATCAAGCAAAGTGCATCTTTGTAGTTGAGGCACTGTGCCTTTTTAGGGCTTTATAGCGCTGTCTCCTCTCCTAATGTACTAAGAAAAAAGAATGTGGATATGTACATTGTACATACTTTTAAAGAAAGACTGCCACTTAAGTACTGTGGTTGGTTGTATTACCTTAGAAATAAAGTATAGTGGCTGGTGGGGGTCTATTGAGGGTGAGTGGGTCTTCTTAAAATGGGATGAGTGGAGGCCCCACGCACACCTCAAGTGTCTGATGCCCTCCCAGATAAAGCCCCTCTCCATTCTCACCAATAACCACCATTAAATCTTAGTTGTAATGACAAACAAGGAATAATAATGAGTTGACATCCTTTCCTAATCTGTCCAGCACTCTTATTCATTTTACAACGGGTTTATTGTAAAAAAATAAATACAATTACATTAGAGTATAATTAAGTCCTCCTTCTCTCTCTCTCTCTCTCTCTCTCTCTCTCTCTCTCTCTCTCTCCCCCCCTCTCTCTCTCTCTCTCTCTCTCTCTCTCTCTCTCTCTCTCTCTCTCTCTCTCCCAAACCAAATCCACCCCTCTCCACCACCTCCTTCTTGTTCTCCCCTCTTTACTCAACCCAAGCCAAGATTATCCCCACCTCCCATCTTTACTCCCCCTTACCCCCCCAAGCCAAGCTTGTCCCACCATCCCATCCACACCCACCGTTGCCCCCCCCCCCCAAGCCAAGCGTATCACCACCTCCCCTACTTGCCCTACCTTACCCACCAAGGTCTAGTTTATCCAAACCTCTGTCTTTCCCCCCTCCCTTCTTCCAAACACATGTACAACCCTCTATACATCTATATACTCATCAATTCTCCTTCATTCACACACAACATATACCCTATGCCTCTGCACACCCATTCTCTCGTGCCCTCCTACAACCATTCATATTCACCATCCCTCACACTCCCATTCATGTGCACAGACACATACACCCACTCACACCCTCTTGCCCTCTTGCACACACACACACACACACACACACACACACACACACACACACACACACACACACACACACACACACACACACACACACACACACACACACACACACACACACACACATCCATATAACAATTATTGACTTACATGCTATATTTCCTCTTTTAAATGGTATTTTCAGTGTCCATGTATGTCATTGGCATCGGCTAATTTTAGCATTACTTCCTATAGAAGAACAGTTACTTAGGGACAATAGAGTCTAGATTGTATTGATGGGAGGGAGAAGGAATATTGTCTCAATTTACGATAAGTTAGTCTTGGGCATCGCTGTATGTAGCCTAGTGTGCTTCTGCCTCTCCTCAGTGCACTGAGCTCTCTTTCAACTGGAAATGTTTCCTATAATGTTCAGGGCTTCATCAGCACTTGGCCCTTCCATACCTGCAGTACTGCTGGGAGTTTAGTTGAGAGTTAATTCCTTTTTACTCCAGTGACTGTCTGATTGCTGGCGGTTTTCCCTCAGCCTAGTAGACAGGTTCCGGGCGAATTGAATGGACAGGCCCTGGACCTTAATCTCCTTTCCCCCTGTGCCCTCAGAATGTTGACTTTGATTAAAGATGACCATGCGAGGGTGTTTAGCGTTCTTCTGCTTCGTGCTGATCTGATGGCATCGCTGAAGATCCTGCGGTGATCCATCCACGCCAAGCACCTCCGATATTAGCTTGATCACATAGCTGGAAAGGTCCCTTTTTTTCTCGTCCTCCGATAAGGATAATATGATTTTGTCACGATCTGTTTCTAGCTGATCCAGTTCATCTTCTAAAGTTTGCACCTTTGTTTCCAGAAGGCCAATTTTGTTGTCTTGTTCATCCATGCGACCTCCATGTATGCATGTCTGACAAGAGACTCTCCTTTCCTTTCGAGCCAATGTACTTTTTCAACAACATATTGTAGCAGTTTGTTTGTTTTGGTGAGCATTGAAAGCATTTTTTTCCCTGGATATCATTCAGCTGTTCATTGCTCTCATTTACATCTCCAAGTTGTTCTTTGTCTTTTCCTCTAAGGGAAGCCACGGCTTGTTGGGTTAGTCTCAGCGTTGCTTTACTCACAGATTGGTTCGCTGTTGTGTATAACTGACCGCTCACTCTCTCCCGGTTACTTGAGGATATATTGATCTATTGATTTTAATTTAAACTATGTTGTCCAGCTTCTACATATTATCATGGTCTTGACGGTAGAAAACTGAGCTATTATCTCCCAATGTGTCCCATCGGTATGTGCATGTGCCAAAAGTCACACAAATGTAATATACAATGATATACAAACGATGCAACTAAAACATAACACAAACAATAAAACAAAATCATTGTGTGTGTTAGTGTGTCTGTGTGTGTCCCTCACGTGAGTTGTTTTTTTAATCCATTTGTTAAAGGTAATGTTGTTTGTCCGAGCAATTGGAGATGGAAGGGAGTTCCTCGGCTCTCGATAAACTGCGCATTGCTGTGAATTCTTTTAGGACTTGAGGACTGTGAAGAGTCTTGTGGGCATGTCTTGTGGGCATGTCTTGTGGGCATGTCTTGTGGGGTATGTATGGGTATCTGAGTTCAATGTTATTTGATTATGCAGACAATGCTCTGTTTTGAGCCAGCTGCAGCTTTGCTAGGTTTTTATTTACTGCACTTGAGCATGAATGGATAGTAATCAAGGTGGTACAAGACCAGAGCCTGAACAACTAGTACAATTGATTTTTGTGTCAAAAACATATTTTTCTAACAAACAAACCTCAAATCAAATCAAATTTATTTATATAGCCCTTCGTACATCAGCTGATATCTCAAAGTGCTGTACAGAAACCCAGCCTAAAACCCCAAACAGCAAGCAATGCAGGTGTAGAAGAACGGTGGCTAGGAAAAACTCCCTAGAAAGGCCGAAACCTAGGAAGAAACCTAGAGAGGAACCAGGCTATGTGGGGTGGCCAGTCCTCTTCTGGCTGTGCCGGGTGGAGATTATAACAGAACATGGCCAAGATGTTCAAATGTTCATAAATGACCAGCATGGTCGAATAATAATAAGGCAGAACAGTTGAAACTGGAGCAGCAGCACGGCCAGGTGGACTGGGGACAGCAAGGAGTCATCATGTCAGGTAGTCCTGGGGCATGGTCCTAGGGCTCAGGTCCTCCGAGAGAGAGAGAAAGAAAGAGAGAAAGAGAGAATTAGAGAAAGCACACTTAAATTCACACAGGACACCGAATAGGACAGGATAAGTACTCCAGATATAACAAACTGACCCTAGCCCCGCGACACATAAACTACTGCAGCATAAATACTGGAGGCTGAGACAGGAGGGGTCAGGAGACACTGTGGCCCCATCCGAGGACACCCCCGGACAGGGCCAAACAGGAAGGATATAACCCCACCCACTTTGCCAAAGCACAGCCCCAATACCACTCTACATCTTCACAACGACGCTGTCTATATGACTTGCCCATAATAATTAACCATCCAATGTTATACCTAGGAGTTTAGCTTCCTCATCTTGCTCAATGGTCACACCTTTATGTACAACTCCAGTTGAGGTTTAGGTCTTAGAGAATGTTTTGAACCAAATACAATGCTTTATGTATTTAAGGCCAGTTCATAATTAATCAACCATTCTGATACTGAATGTAACTCCTTATTTACAATTTCAATGAGCTCACTGGGTTTGGGTGCTGACATGTAGAGTGTTGAGTAATCCACATACATAGTCATTCTAGCTTTGTGTAAGACCAGTGACAAATCATTTGTAAAAATAGATATGATTAACGGCCCAAGGCAACTGCCCTGAGCGACACCGCACTGTACATATCTGATGTTAGAGAAGTTTCCATTGAAGAACACTCTCTGGGTTCTATTGGATGAATAACTCCCCAACCTTGTGATAGCAGGTGATGTAAAATCACATAATGTAAAGGTCGTCTTCCTCCTCTGATGAGGAGGAGTAGTAGGAAGGATCGGAGGACCAAAGCTCAGCGTGGTAAGTGTTCATCATATATTTATTAAACCGAGAACACTAAACAAAATAACAAAGGAGAAACGAAACGAAACAGTTCTGAAAGGTGACATACACATAACAGAAAAGAATCACCCACGAATCACAGGGGAAAAGACTCCCTAAGTATGATTCTCAATCAGAGACAACTAACAACACCTGCCTCTGATTGAGAACCATATCAGGCCAAACGCAAAAACCAACATAGAAAAAGGAACATAGACAACCCACCCAACTCACGCCCTGACCATACTAAAACAAAGACATAACAAAAGAACTAAGGTCAGAATGTGACACATAAGTTAGTTTTTTCAATAACAATGTATGATCAATAACATCAGGCTGCAATGAAATCTAACAATTCAGCTCCAACTAGCATATTATTATCCATTTATTTTAATCAATCATCAGACATTGTAATGTGGTAATATTGGAAATGTGTATATTAAATATACCTCACATGCGACCCATAATAAGATTATGCAATTAATATGTTATCAAAGTCTATTAAAAAGTATATCTCACTCCATTTAACATCATAATGAAACCTTGTGCCATCAAGTACTATTTGTTTAGCTGACTCAGATCAAGGAATGGTCATGAGAAGCGAATATCAAAGCAAGTATTATTTATAACTTTGTAATATGAATGGATTCACATACAAAGCATAACGCTTAAGTTAAAAGACAATACTGACATTAACAAAACATAATTCTAGGCATGTAGATCCTAAGGTTAATTTACATGACAAAGCATGAACAAGGAATCTTGGGAAATTACAAATGAGAAAATATCATAAAACCCCTTTACATAGAGTAATTTAGAGTTCACCCTGTACAGATACAAGTTACACAAATTGCAATTTGTATTATATGTTACGAATTTTCAAAACTAGCTGGCTAACGTTAGCTAGGCTAGGGCTTAGGGTTATGGGGTTAGGGTCAGGATTAAGTTTAGGAGAAAGGTTAAAGGGTTAAGGTTAGGGTTAGGGGAAGGCTTAGCTAAAAGGGTTAGTGGAAGGCTTAGCTAACATGCTAAGCAGTTGCAAAGTAGGTAAAAGGAGTAAGTAGTTGAAAAGTTGCTAATTAGCTAAAATGCTAATGTTGTCCTAGATGAGATTTGAACTCCCACCCATCCACCCCGACCAACCACCCTACTTTCTTTTTTGCCTTAAGTAACTGTCTGTTTTCATACCAAACGTTGCATATCATACTAATTTGGGTGTCCCTGATGTACATTTACTATGTTACGTCTAGTCTATGAGACCAGGCTGGCTGATCAAATGTAATAGTAGTACTAGTAGCAGTAGCTACATAATGTGGGGCTGACTCACAAATGATAAAATATGATATGGACGGTGTACTTGTATAAGAGTATGAATTTATGAAATTAAAAGATTCCACCTCTTTCCTATAGGCCAAAGTTTCAAGTTTCAAAGTTTATTTGCCACATGCACAAGATACAACAGGTGTAAAACAGTGCAGTGGTGTATGAACGACCTAGCCTGATGTTCTTTGGAAAGCTATCTCGGGAATTCATAAATATACCCAAGTGAGTGGACATCTAAGGGAATTGATTCATGAATGGTTCACACCTGATAACCCCAATTGCCCTTTGTGCCCGCTCCCATATCCTGTCATTTTGTATTTGTATTTGTGATTGTAACATATACAGGTAGACCAGAGAAGCCACATCACCGATTGGCAATTGACTGGCAACCTTAGAAGCAACTGCAGCTCACTGGTTGTGTAACCGGTGTGAAATGGCTAACTAGTTATCGGTGCGAGTTAGTAGCGTTTCAATTGGTGCCGTGACCCGGATCACTGGTTGCTTCGGAAAGGGAGAAGATCAAAGGGGGGTGAGTGTAACCGGTGTGAAATGGCTTGCTAGTTAGCGATGTGCGCTAATAGCATTTCAATCTGTGACGTCACTCACTCTGAGACCTTGAAGTAGTTGTTTCCCTTGCTCTGCAAGGGCTGTGGCTTTTGTGGAGCGATAGGTAACGATGCTTCGAGGTTGTCAGTTGTTGATGTGTTCAGAGGGTCCCTGGTTCGAGCCCAGGTAGGGTCGAGGAGAGGGACAGAAGCAAAACTGTTACAGTTGCTCATATACAAAAGTTGTTCCTGATTTTAAAAATGGTTTACCTACTCACTGGAGAAGTCTGTTAAGCCAAAGCATCTTTGTACGCTATCTTGATTCAGTAAAATGTTTTTATTTTTTATTTTTATGAAGTCATCTTTATGTGACATCATTTTGAGTGCGGATCCCATCACAATTGCTTCCTTATCTGATGTAACTTTTAATTTTTTTAGCATGTGTGCAAGATTTGTCCTTTGTTGCTTAGGGTTCTTTGTTGGTTATGTGTAATTACATTATCAGTGTCAGAGCATGACCTTCCCATAGATTTAAAAGCTCTGCCTGCAATTAGCTCTTTTTGAAACAAGGTTAGTATTACTGCTTATTGCTAAATTGTGTAAAAATGATTACATGGCACAATCCTCTGGCTTTGTGTTCCTTTATTTTCATTATCTAAGTCCCCCCATTTTATATTCAGCTTAAACAAAACCGTCTGGCTGGCTCAACCCAAAAAATACCTTGTTGTGAATTATATTGTCATGTGTGAAGATGTGGTTTTATATCGCCATGTAGGCCTGTCAACAGGAAGCGGTAAACAGCTATCTATCTCTGTGTGTTTAGGTCACTGGGCTATTTCAGACTGTAGCCACAGTACCTGTAGTATGTGAGTCTATTCTAACAGAACTACGTATGCCGAAGGACAGTTAATCCTTTCTTCCTTTCAGGTCCAGTTCCAGGCATGAGCTACATCAGCGGTCGCTTAGGGCCCCCGGAAAGCGTTACGTCTGGACAAAACCTGACACCATCCCTACGGTAAAGCATGGTCGTGGCAGCATCATGCTGTGGGGATGTTTTTCAGCAGCAGGGACTGGGAGACTAGTCAGGATTGAGGGAAAGATGAATGGAGCAAAGTAAAGAGAGATCCTTGATGAAAACCTGCTCCATACCGCGCTAGTCTTATCGTTCCCTTCCTGCCACAGCTTGGGGTGAAGGTTCATCTTCCAACAGGATGTTGACTCTAAGCACACAACCAAGACAACGCAGGAGTGGCTTCGGGACAAGTCTCAATGTCCTTGAGTGGCCCAGCCAGAGCCCGGACATGAACCCGATCGAACATCTCTGGAGAGACTTGAAAATAGCTGTGCAGCAACACTTCCCATCTAACCTGATAGAGCTTAAGATGATCTGCAGAGAAGAATGGGAGAAACTCCCCAAATACATGTGTCCCAAGCTTGAACTGTCTTACCCAAGAAGACTCGAGGATGTAATCGCTGCCAAAGGTGCTTCAACAAAGCACTGAGTAAAGGGGTATTATGGGGTATTATGTGTAGATTGATGAAGAAAACAACTATTGAATCCACTTTAGAATAAGGCTGTTGTCACGACTTCGGTCTAAGTCAATGCCTCTCCTTGTTCGTGTGGTGTTCGGCGGTCAACGTCACCGGTCTATTTTTCATTTTCCATTTGTTTTGTCTCGTTTTCCCACACACCTGGTTATCATTTCCCAATTACTGGTCATGTATTTAACCCTCTGTTTCCCCCATGTCTTTTTGTGTGAATGTTTTTTGTTTAGGTCGGTACGTTGCCGGATGTTTTTTTTCAGGGTGGTCACCCATGTTTTGTGGCAACCGTTATTGTTCACACATTGGTATGGTGACTTTGTGCTATTTTTCTTAAGTAAAGTACGTTGTTCACTCATCTCTGCTCTCCTGCACCTGACTTCATGCACCAGCTACACCCACCGTCTGACAGCTGTAAAGTAACAAAATGTGGAAAAAGTCAAGGGGCCTGAATACTTTCCGAATGCACTGTATATATACAGTATATATATATTTATATATAAAAAAGATTTAGGAACTCTGGCCTCAACTTAATATTGAGAATAACAATAGTAGAATACAGCAGGTCCAATTTAAAAAAAAAAAGATTGTTATGTCAGTCACTGAAAATCACTCAATTAGCCATGTCAGCTACCAATTTTTGGATAGTTAGTCTAGCCAGCTATCTAAATTTGTAGTAATCATGGCCGAATACTGACCGGGCATGCAGGGCACTGACCTCCAGGGTGCCCCCATAGGTTTTAGTCATTCTCACTCAGATATGATATTAGCATGGCATAAATCATTACAAAATGTGTAGAATTGCAGGAAATTTGCTTTAAAATGCACTTGTTTCTCTCTTCCCCATGGCAAAGGGAGTAGAATTTCAAGAAATGTGCCGCCCAATGGCAAAATAACAGAAAACTAAAAAAAAAATCACACACCATGGCAGAATGTGTAGAATTGCATGAAATTAACTTTAAAACAAAAACAATTATCTCCACAATTTGGGGGCCACTAAAATATTTTGTTGCGAGTTTTGGGGCCCTCCAAATAAATCTTGCTTAGGGCCCCCAAAACGCTAGAGTCAGCCCTGTTTTGCATTTCTGTACATATTTACTGACTCACTTCAAGAAAAAAAAGTTTGGTTTAAGGTTGGTGTGTGCTTCTGTGCAGAGCGCTGTTTTAAGTATTAAATATCATAGCAAGTAAATCAGGCAAATGTGTTAATGTCTAAATGTCATCTGCATCCCCATTATAATGATATATAAACATGTTATATAAAACATGTTACAATACTGCAGTGAATCACATTAGGATTAGATTTTGTGTACACATTGTAAGGCACAAGCGGTGTCTCTCACTCTGTGGTGAGATTGCTAACAGGAGTAAGAGATATTGGTCTGTGGTGGCACCATCATTCACATATTCTCTAGCACTGACACATGGGAACATCTTAGTCATTGAGTATATCTTGATTACATTATCTTGGCAGTACTTTCATTTGAATAATTGCTACATGAACAGGGGATGAAGTTACTGTAATAGATTTATTTACATAGAATCAAAAAGTATCACTGTATTGACATGTGCTAGCAGATTTACAATACGTTTTATAAGAAAATTATGACATTGCAAAATGTGCCAAAGATATTCAAATAGATATACTGTACTGGAGAAAATACTATACAAAGGGAAATTAAATGGTTTGTGGAATTTATATTGATTGGGTTGATTTCTGTAAGAATCAACCCTCTGGTGTGAAACTCTGAGATGAGTGACAATTTCCTGACTTTGCCATGCACCTGAATCAGAGCCTATTATTTTCAGATGATTGCATTTGAAACTGGATTTGGTATTTACATATGTTTTGGAATGAACAGTATACAGTGCCTTGCGAAAGTATTCGGCCCCCTTGAACTTTGCGACCTTTTGCCACATTTCAGGCTTCAAACATAAAGATATAAAACTGTATTTTTTTGTGAAGAATCAACAACAAGTGGGACACAATCATGAAGTGGAACGACATTTATTGGATATTTCAAACTTTTTTAACAAATCAGAAACTGAAAAATTGGGCGTGCAAAATTATTCAGCCCCCCTTAAGTTAATACTTTGTAGCGCCACCTTTTGCTGCGATTACAGCTGTAAGTCGCTTGGGGTATGTCTATCAGTTTTGCACATCGAGAGACTGAATTTTTTTCCCATTCCTCCTTGCAAAACAGCTCGAGCTCAGTGAGGTTGGATGGAGAGCATTTGTGAACAGCAGTTTTCAGTTCTTTCCACAGATTCTCGATTGGATTCAGGTCTGGACTTTGACTTGGCCATTCTAACACCTGGATATGTTTATTTTCCGTTGTAGATTTTGCTTTATGTTTTGGATCATTGTCTTGTTGGAAGACAAATCTCCGTCCCAGTCTCAGGTCTTTTGCAGACTCCATCAGGTTTTCTTCCAGAATGGTCCTGTATTTGGCTCCATCCATCTTCCCATCAATTTTAACCATCTTCCCTGTCCCTGCTGAAGAAAAGCAGGCCCAAACCATGATGCTGCCACCACCATGTTTGACAGTGGGGATGTGGTGTTCAGGGTGATGAGCTGTGTTGCTTTCACGCCAAACATAACGTTTTGCATTGTTGCCAAAAAGTTCAATTTTGGTTTCATCTGACCAGAGCACCTTCTTCCACATGTTTGGTGTGTCTCCCAGGTGGCTTGTGGCAAACTTTAAACAACACTTTTTATGGATATCTTTAAGAAATGGCTTTCTTCTTGCCACTCTTCCATAAAGGCCAGATTTGTGCAATATACGACTGATTGTTGTCCTATGGACAGAGTCTCCCACCTCAGCTGTAGATCTCTGCAGTTCATCCAGAGTGATCATGGGCCTCTTGGCTGCATCTCTGATCAGTCTTCTCCTTGTATGAGCTGAAAGTTTAGAGGGACTGCCAGGTCTTGGTAGATTTTCAGTGGTCTGATACTCCTTCCATTTCAATATTATCACTTGCACAGTGCTCCTTGGGATGTTTAAAGCTTGGGAAATATTTTTGTATCCAAATCCGGCTTTAAACTTCTTCACAACAGTATCTCGGACCTGCCTGGTGTGTTCCTTGTTCTTCATGATGCTCTCTGCGCTTTTAACGGACCTCTGAGACTATCACAGTGCAGGTGCATTTATACGGAGACTTGATTACACACAGGTGGATTGTATTTATCATCATTAGTCATTTAGGTCAACATTGGATCATTCAGAGATCCACACTGAACTTCTGGAGAGAGTTTGCTGCACTGAAAGTAAAGAGGCTGAATAATTTTGCACGCCCAATTTTTCCGTTTTTGGTTTGTTATAAAAATTTGAAATATCCAATATATGTCGTTCCACTTCATGATTGTGTCCCACTTGTTGGTGATTCTTCACAAAAAAATACAGTTTTATATATTTATGTTTGAAGCCTGAAATGTGGCAAAAGGTCGCAAAGTTCAAGGGGGCCGAATACTTTCGCAAGGCACTGTATGTGATGTTAGATGTATTTGTCTTTGCAGTTAAGTTGCTGTTCACACGGCAGTAGACCTCTCATCCACGCTGGTGGTCTGTGAGTAGACAGATCCTGTCCTCGAGGCTCTGAAGTCCCGGGGCAGGTAGTTCTTCATGAACTGACACAGCCTGCAGGGAACCTTGTTAATCAGTCTTATGAGATGCCTTCTAAACTTCTGCCCCAGAAACACATAGAGGATGGGATTCAGGCAGCTATGGGAGTAGGCCATGGCCTCTGTGATCTGTAGAGTGAGTCTGATGGCTTTGCTACTCTCACAGCTTGAGTAGACCTCACTTAACTCCAAGGCCTTGAAAAATGACGTCATGTTGTACGGAGTCCAGCAGCAGAAAAACACCACAACCACAATGAGAATGAGTCTAATGGCCTGCTTTTTGGAGGATGGGCGACTGAGCAGCCTTCTCACTATCTGTGTGTAGCAGAACCCCATGATGACGAGGGGGATTAGCAGACCAAGTGTGTTCATTTTGAAAAGGCCAAAAATTACCAAAGCAGTGTCATCATAGACAGGGCGACAATTTTCTTTCTCGTTGTGTTTCTCCACTTTAAGAAACAGTGCCTCAGGAAACGAGGCCAGGAATCCAGCCAGCCAGGTCACGATGGCAGCGATGGCCCCGTACTTCCGTGTTCTAGCTCTCATGGCGTACACAGCATGGACTATGGCCAGGTACCTGTCCACACTCATCAGGGTGATGAAGAAGATGCCACTGTAGAAGCCAATGTGGTAGGCGCCGAGGACCACTTTGCACATGACGTCACCAAACACCCACTGATCTGTAGCGTGGTGTGCCAGGAAAGGCAAGGTGCAGACCAGGAGCAGGTCTGCCAAGGCCAGGTTCAGGAGACACACGTCGGTCATGTTGCGTAGTTTCACCCCCAGCAGGATGACCCACAGGACCAGAACGTTCCCCAGAAACCCCAGGATGAAGAAGATAGAGTACAGCACTGGCAGGAAGCTGGCTCCGTGTGGCTTGTACTTGCAAACGCCATTGTCATATTCACCATAGTCGTATGTGGTTACTTCAAATGTGTCTGCAAAATGTGTGCTGTAAAAGATCAGACGAGTAGAATGAACCAAGCAGCAATGATAAGAATGAACATTCTTAAAGCCACAATCTGAAAGTTGTGCTTATTATCAAAATGTGTTCCATCAACATTTACTTGCTATATTGTATTTAGTTTGCCATCATGGCCTTTTTTGCCTTTACCTCCCTTCTCACCTCACATTGTATATAGACTTGTTTATACTGCATTATTGACTGTATGTTTGTTTTTACTCCATGTGTAACTCTGTGTCGTTTTATCTGTCGAACTGCTTTGCTTTATCTTGGCCAGGTCGCAATTGTAAATGAGAACTTGTTCTCAACTTGCCTACCTGGTTAAATAAAGGTAAAAAAAAAAAAAAAAAAAACAACAACAATATTTACAGTACAATGGAGTAAATGCAATTAGTACTTTATTTCTATGAGCAACATTTCATTTTTTAAAACATGATTGGAAGATTGGGGCAGAAATCCTGTACCACCAATTGCACTCTTTCCTCAAAATATGTGTTTCTATAAGTCAGACATTTTAGACCTTATTAACTTACCCATATGCATAACTGGATGAATTCCCATTCTCAACACTCACAGAGCTGAAGGGAATGGTTGTGGTGTTCCCCCTGAAATTCATTACCAATGATTTGAGCTTCTCAATTACAGGCGCATGTATCAATGGCCCATGTTGTACAGCATAAAATATGACATTACATTATTTACAGCAATGATGTAATTATTATAAGTTATTATGATAAATGTATTAATTGATGATACTATTAATATTCAAAGCTATTTGTCAAATAAAAAATATAAAGTCCCACCCTGCCGTGGTGTGAACAGGATATCCAGTGATATTCATCCCTGAAATAAAATATAAGAAAATGACCACTGAAATTGTTTTGATTTATTCATTGCTAATTACAGGACTGCAATTCATTTGATGAAATTTGCTAATAAAATTACGTACAAAAAATATATAAATTACTATGACTTGAATGGCAAGAGGCTGAATGAAGCCTGCAGAGACACTATGTTGAAGATTCAAGATACTGTACAACACTATGCACAGAAGAGTAACTTTTGCAAAGCATCCTAAAGCCAACCCTCACATTCAGTAAGCATAATATACTCACTGTCAAACTGGGTTGAGTTGTCTCTCTGGGTGTGACACTCTGGTGTGACAGTAGTTCTGGGGGCTGTAGTGACTCTTAACAAGGTCAAGAGCAAGGGAACCTATATCTGCAGTTTTTTTTCTCCAACAGATGTCTTTGGCAGGGGTGGGGGGTGGGGGGTGGTGTGGGCGGATAGATGTGGCCAAACTATACTGCATAGCTGAGTTCAGATTTAAGTCCAAATGGCATGCATTTGTACCTGCACATCCCCTGTGCATCATGAATGCTTGGAACACTACAGGAAGCTGGAGGAATCCATGCTGCAGGTTTAGTTTATTGAACACTGTGGACCCTTTTTCAAGATCATTCATGTATTGTCTTTTTTGAACAGAGGAGTGCCACTTCTCCTAAAATCTTGATCTGTGCTGCAGACATGTTCACCACCAAGCAGGATATCCTGTAGATGATGCAAACTCATAGTGGTGCTCAGGCAACTAACTTTACTGAGAAGTGGTTAGCTGAAGACGGAACTAATTTTGTGTCATGACTGAGAGATGCATTAGTTCTAGCCTCATTGCTAGCATTCAATTGTCAAAATATGGTGACTGCTGATATACTTCCTGTCTTTGAACAATTACAATACATTGATATATAATAGATTGATATGTGTGTTTTCTGGATCCAAACAATTCTAAGTAAACCTACTGTAAAGAATATTTGAACCTATTGACAGATATAGCAGGATTGTTGTCTGTCTCATCTTTGAATTTAGCATCTTCAACTGAATAAAATATATTGTGGTGCAGATTGGATTATAGGGGGGTACTGCAGCAGCATAAAATGACAACACAATGCAGAACAAATATGTTTCAGTACAACAAAATGCACAGGCTTATTTATTGAGAAAACCCTCCCGAAAGGAACACAAATACCTACTCAGCCAACAAAGTTCAAAATAATTCAAAAGGTCAAATTCCTGATTTGATGTCCAAGTTCAAGTTAATGCCAGAACAGGTCTTCAATGAAAGGAGGGTCAAAATTCTACCAAAATAATATTTGGCCAGCAAATGTAGCCAATGAGTAGCCAGATAGCCACCAGGCCATCCAGCAGCAGTCCTCTGGCCACAACCCTGCCCCTGGTTGTGTTTTAATGTTATAACAAAAACATGTGCATACAATAAGAATAGAAATTGAGATAATCTCTATGCAAAACATATTGATATTATGTTATAGCAAAAATGTTGTGCAGGCCTGTACTGTACATGACATACATACATAGGTAATCAAAACATAAACAGCCCTTAAACAAATAGTCAGAGCTCATCAAAATACATTTAAAGTTAAATATTATACAGTTACACTTCATTTATATGCAAGTCTGTGTTCAGAAGAATACTTCATTATTCCATACGACACAGAAATTGGTCTTCTGCTCTACTTGCTGCTTTCCAACTGAAGAGTTTTTTTTGTCAATGAAAATGCATCAAATAGGTTTTCAGCAATGGAAGTATTGTCTGTCAGCAGTACAATCACACAGGTGTGTTAGAAGTCTCGTTTTCTGATCCTCTGCTGCTCACCATTGCATGTTTGCTGAGCTTTTTACACAGTGGATATCTAGAGAGCACAGTGCCCAAACACTTTCTGAATTTCTCTCCTACAAAAGCATAAATGACTGGGTTGACACAGCAGTGAGCCAGCGCTATGGTTTCTGTCACCTCCATAGCTGTATCAAGCTGTGTTGAAGCCTCACAGCTATTCCCAATGTCAAACATCTGAAGGGTCTGGAGGAAAACCACAACGTTGTAAGGGACCCAGGAGACAACAAACACACCCACGATGGCGAATATCAGTTTCATGGCCCTGTCTTTTTTGGAGTTCCTTAACCTCTGTAGTACAGTGAGAATACAGATGTAACAAAAGACCACTATGGGCAGACATAGGACGAGCCCCACTCCGTTTTCACCAAAGTTCCGTAACAACTTCCATGTCTTCTCTGTGTTCTCTGGGTAAATCAGCTGGCAACTTGTACCACTGTTCTCGTCATTCTCCTTCACCACCGCTACGAAGATGGCCTCAGGGAGAGCAGCGCTGATGGACGCTACCCAGACGATGATGCTCGCCAGCGCTCCATAGCGCAGCGTCCTGGCCCTCATGGCGGCCACGGCGTGAACGATGGCCAGGTAGCGATCCACACTCATCAGGGTCACAAACAGGATGCTGCTGTAGAAGCCCACCTGGTAGGCACCAGCCATGATCTTACACGGACTGTCCCCTTCAAACTCATGACCCTGGGCGTGGTAGGCCCAGAGAGGCAGGGAGAGGGCGAGGAGCAGGTCAGATAGTGCTAGGTTCAGCAGACAGATGTCTGTCATTGTCTTCAGTTTCATGTACTTGAGGAGGACCCAGAGCACCAGACTGTTGCCTGTCAGACCCAGGGTGAACACCAGGTAGAAGAGAATGGGCTGGTAGTTGGACCCTTGGGTTAGACTGGTGCCAGTGCTACAAGGGCTTTCATGGTTGCCATAGTAATTGTCTGTGCTGGTGGCCTCGGTTGTGTTCATCTTACTGAGGAAAAAAGGATGGTGTGAATTGTTAGTTAACATCAATGCTGTATTGTGTGCATCCTTGTCATAGAGATCATATTAAAATACTACTAGGGCTATGTCATAAACCCTCAAGTTACAGAATGGGTTTAAATGAAATCCATATTGGTCAAGGAGAAATCCAAACCAGTCTTATTGGAATGAATGGCAGTAGAGGCATAATCCTGATTTTACATATGCGGAAATGTGATATCAGAAACACATGTTAAAGGCATATGATATTAGAAATTGTGTAATAGAATTATTGTCAACCTAAAATATGAACATATTATTATAAATACAGTTTATACGGGTTTTATGTAAAGTTTCTGTATAAATAGCCTCTAAAATACACTGAGACCAGCCAGCCAGACAGCTGATGAAACTGAGGAGTATTTCTGTCTGTAATAAAGTCCTTTTGTGGGGGAAAAAAAACATTCTGATTGGCTGAGCCTGGCTCCCCAGTGGGTGGTCCTGGCTCCCAAGTGGGTGGGTCTATGCCCTCCAAGGCCCACCCATGGCTCCGGTCCTGCCCAGTCATGTGAAATCCATAGATTAGTGTCTAACAAATTTATTTCAACTGACTGATTTCCTTATATTTTCCACTTGTGCACTGATTTCCTTAACTGTAACTCAGTAAAGTCGTTGTTGCATGTTGCATTTATATTTTTGTTCAGTATGTATGTCAACAGTCTATAAATGTCACTATAGATGGTGGTGTGGACAGCCCAGTACATCACTGTGGCCGAGCTCCCTGCCATCCAGGACCTCAATATGAGGCAATGTGAAAGGAAAATTGTTAGACTCCAGTCACCCAAGGCATAGACTCTTCTCTCTCCTTTCGGCACACCAAGTGGTACCGGAGCAACAAATCTGACACCAACAGGCTCCGGAACAGCTTCTATCCCCCAAGCCATAAGACTGCTAAATAGCTAACAAAATGGCTACACAGACTATTTGCAATGACCCTTTTATTGTATTTAAATGTTACACTGACTCTACACACTCACTCACACACACACTCCACACTGACCCTCCAACACAAGCACACAAACCATTTGCTCACACACACACATAACACGCACACACATTCATACTGACTACACACACGCATACACACTCACATAAAATCATCATGTACACTGCTGCTACTCTGTTTATCATATATCCTGATGCCTAGTCACCTTTAACCTCCAGTGGCTTGTGAAAGTATTCACCCCCCTTCGCATTTTTCCTATTTTGTTGTCTTACGACCTGGAATTAAAATAGATTTTTGGGGGGGGTTGTATTATTTGATTTACACAACATGCCTACCACTTTGAAGTTGCAAAATATGTTTTATCGTGAAATAAGACAATTTTTTTTTAAACTTTGGCGTGCATTACTATTCATCCCCCCCAAAGTCAATACTTTGTAGAGCCACCTTTTGCAGCAATTACAGCTGCAAGTCTCTTGGGATATGTCTCTATAAGCTTGGCACATCTAGCCACTGGAATTTCTGCCCATTCTTCAAGGCAAAACTTCTCCAGCTCCTTCAAGTTGATGCTGCCTCCACCATGCTTCACTGTGTATAGCTTACTTACTTTCTCTTGTTCCTCTTATTTCTATTCCTCGTGTATTTTTGTTCTACTTTACTTTATTTTATGGTACTACTAGTATCGATTACTGCATTGTTGGGAAAGAGCTTGCAAGAAAGGCATTTCACAGTACTTGTGCACTGTACTTGTTTTCTTGGAAAGCTAGGAGTGCCATTGTGTGATACAATATACGCACTTGTTGCATTTACAATGTGTCTAAGTCCTATCATCAACTGATATCAGCCAGTGTATGATGTGGATTGACTGCATTGTTTGAATAGAATTTTGAAAAATTCATGGAATCATTCCTCTAAAACTGTCTGGCTAGCTAGCTAACAAACATACAGTGCAGAAACATTCTTCAAATTCATTATTTTACACAATATCTTATCCACCCTGACCAAAATGGCTGGCTTTTATCCCATCATTAGAAGGTTAATGTCCATTCTAGTATTCTAGTTTCTAATTGTGTTCTGAATGGTTACCTTCACACAGCCAGAGATGATAAAATCATATGTAACTTCAAATGTTAAAGCTATTATTTGTCACTCATCCTCCTATGTACTCCATTATGGCATCATACTTGTATCACTAAATACTTTAGCCACATGTAATCTATCAGTTTCCATGGTAACTGTGTTTTAACTTGGGTAATGATTCTTTCATATGAATTATAATGCTTTCAAATGAATCACAGAGTGTAATGATAAACTTTAAAACACCATGATGACTGATATGAAGAGAAATTGGTCATTCAAAACAACCTGTGGGAATTAACCTAATTTACATACTTGATGGAGATAACAAAGAAACAGCCCCTTATAATACATCTTCAGAAATCTTATGTCTAACAACAAGGCTTTTATTACTGTTGTTGTCAAGGTTATATAAGCTCAATACTGACATTTTTTGTTGTTCAAAGAACAACAGCTAAAAAGATTTGACACGCTCATTATTTATTTGAAAAGCTATTACCCCGTAGGGCCATATTAATGTACTAATACAATGTCTTGTTTAAAACTAAATCTTTCAAAATTAAAAAATAACATTTTCAAAACTATACTTTTTCCCTCACAATGTATGTATTGACAGACACAAAAAAAGTATTGGATCTAAAGACTATTTCTACATCCTCTTTAAACCAGAATCAATCCACAAGCCATATGATCTCACGCATCACCCACCATCCCCTGTTAAATACTGACACCCCCTGTTGACCGACCCCATTTTGTAGTTCCTGTGAGGCTAACACCCCTTCACAGACTGTCTATGCCTGTGTATATATTTGTAGGCTGTATGAAGTGCTATCATGAAGTGAAAATATATTTTATTTACCCCAATATCTTCTTTTCTGATCTACAGGTTGAATGCTGTAACCTTCCCTCTGGTGATAACGTGTGTGCTGGTTGAAACAGTGTGGCTGGGAAACTACTCTTTTTCTCTACTCTATTCTTTTGTACCAATGACTGCAACTTTCTTCTAGTAAGGTGTGCTCTAGATAACTATTTCTTTGCATTGCTGCATTGAGCAGGCTGAGGTGTAAATGTGGGTTTCCTGTAATGGCCCCCTAACTAAATGTCTGGGAATGAGTGTGGGTGAGGGAAACATCACCAAACATACAGATATCTGTCACGCATGCTGCTTTGAACTGTTTTCAGATGGAAAGACACAAATGAATAGAGTACATCTTAAACATCTTAGAAATCTTAGAAAGTAAATTCCGTAACTTTTATTCCTGGAAGTAGTCCTTGTGTGGGTTATGTCTGTAGTAGAAGGAGTAGGCTGGTAACCGAAGTGTTGCCGGTTTGAATTTCAGGGCTGATGGGGAAATTTGGTGTGACTGTGCCGGCAGCCACAGAGTTGCTGGCATCAGAACATCATGTGCGGCCTGCTGCCGTTGTGCCCTTGAGCAAGGCACTTAATCTTTTACATGATTTAGGGGCACTGCTCTGGGCTTTTTCCAGCCTCTTGTGCTTATCTTACAATAGTTTGCTTCCATATTAGATGAGGTTTGACAATACGTGTTTCCTAGAAAGATTCGTTCAACAACGCATTTTTGGTGGTTTAACGAGAAGTGGCTGGCGATTTACTTTCCTTGACACTTGTGCTTTCTGAGTCTCACTTCCTTATTTCATGTAAGCTATGTCAAGGCTATGTCCCTGTGTTGTTTAAGTTGTTTTGGTGTGAATTGATGTATCTCTGTGCATGTAGACCAAGCTGAATAAGTCAACACCTGGGGCGGCAGGGTAGCCTAGTGGTTAGAGCAGTGGACTAGTAACCGGAAGGTTGCAAGTTCAAATCCCCGAGCTGACAAGGTACAAATCTGTCGTTCTGCCCCTGAACAGGCAGTTAACCCACCTAGGCTGTCATTGAAAATAAGAATTTGTTCTTAACTGACTTGCCTAGTTAATTAAAGGTAAAAAAATATAAAAAAAATAAGTAAAGGTACAGGTGGGAAATGTCACTGAACAAGATTGTCTAAATGCCCATTACATACAGAATATCTTATACCATGAACAAACTATCAAAAGTGTGGTTTGAAATAAAAAAGAAAACATGTTATTGAAGACAATGTAAAAATGAAAACAAGGTAATTACAAATCCTAGACAGTCATGTATACAGGATATAAGTATGTTGTCTATTTACAAAACAGCAGTCTCAGCTTTTTTTATTTGTGTTTTTTTTAAACAGACAGTTTTTTTAAACAGCAGTGTTGTGACATTTATTAGCTTGTTAAAAAGCAAATGCCCCAGTCAGGTTTCTGTCACATTCTTAGAAGAAAAAAGCTATAACATACAAACTCAAAAATGAAGGCAAAAGGGTGAATCAATCTTTAAATTAAAAACAATATATAACTATATGTGCAGAGTATTCGGAAAGTATTCAGACCCCTTGAATTTTTCCACATTTTTTTTACATTACAGCCTTATTCTAAAATTGATTCAATAGTTTTCCCCCTCATCAATCTACACACAATAAAAGTAAAAACGTTTTTTATTGCAAATTGAAAAAAGCTAAAAACGGAAATATCACATTTACATAAGTATTCAGACCCTTTACTCAGTACTTTGTTGAAGCACCATTGGCATCGATTACAGCCTTGAGTCTTCTTGGGTATGACGCTACAAGCTTGGCACACCTGTATTTGGGGAGTTTCTCCCATTCTTCTCTGCAGATCCTCTCAAACTCTGTCAGGTTGGATAGGAGCATTGCGCACAACTATTTTCAGGTCTCTCCAGAGTTGTTAGATCGGGTTCAAGTCCGGGCGCTGGCTGGGTCACTCAGGGACATTCAGAGACTTGTCCTGAAGCCACTCCAGCATTTTCTTGGCTGTGTGCTTAGGGTTATTGTCCTGTTGGAAGGTGAACCTTCACCTCAGTATGAGGTCCTGAGCGCTCTGGAGACGGTTTTCATCAAGGATCTCTCTGTACTCCGTTGATCTTTCCCTCGATCCTGACTGGTCTCCCAGTCCCTGCCGCTGAAAAACATCCCCACAGCATGATACCGCCACCACCATGCTTCACCGTAGGGATGTTGCCAGGTTTCCTCCAGACGTGACGCTTGGCATTCAGGCCAAAGAGCTCAATCTTGGTTTCATCAGACCAGAGAATCTTGTTTCTCATGGACCGAGAGTCCTTTAGGTGCCTTTTGGAAAACTCCAAGTGGAAAACTGTCATGTGCATTTTACTGAGGAGTGGCTTCCGTTTAGCCACTCTACTATAAAGGCCTGATTGGTTTAGTGCTGCAGAGATGGTTGTCCTTCTGGAAGATTTTTCCATCTCCACAGAGGAACTCTGGAGCTCTGTCAGGGTGACCATCGGGTTCTTGGTCACCTCTCTGACCAAGGCCCTTCTCCCTCAATTGCTCAGTTTGGCCAGGCGGCCAAAATGTCTAAAGACATGTTTTCACTTCGTCATTATTGGATATTGAATGTAGATTGATGAGGTGTTGATGTTAATTTAATACATTTTAGAATAAGGCTGTAAAGTAACAACATTTGGAAAAAGGGAAGGGGTCTGAATACTTTCCGAATGCACTGTACATACTGTCAATCTCTTTACTTTTTTTTCGCACTTCACACAATACCACATGAGGACACAACTAACACTCTTTAAAGGTATCTATCAACAAAGGAATTGGAGCATGTAAAGATACAAAAGAGCAACTGATATCTACAGTATCTAATGTAAGCATAGATTCACAGTTAGGGTGGCTGAGTGCCACACTTTCAAAGAAATCCCCCTTTTCCTTACATCTTTTACTGTCTTTTCCCTTCTCAGAGTTTTTATATTCAAAGTGTGCCTGCATACAAGTCAAACTACAGCAGTCTTGTAGATGATATTTCAGAAGACCTGGAATAGACTGAGATATTTCTTTCAGACAACCCACTAACATAACGCCTGGCGAAGCACATTGGCATCCATTTTCTTAGTAACTTCAGGACAAGACTCATGAATTTCTGCCCTGCAAAGGCATAGATGATCGGATTCAAACAACAGTGTGTGAACGCGATCACCTCTGTCCACTGCATTGCCAGGTCTATGTTCTTGTGAGTTGTACAGTCCCCAAAATAGCTCTGGGTCTCCAGATAACGCAGGAGAATGACCACATTGTATGGGGTCCAAAAGCAGAAAAAGACCACTACTATGATGATTATCAGTTTGATGGCTTTGTGCTTTTTGGTGGTTTTGATATTGACTAACATCGGAACGATTCTGGAATAGCAGATCACCATGACGGAGAGAGGGAGAAGTAGACCCAAGACATTCATCTCTAAATAAGAAACCTGGCGCCACATGCTACCCTCTGGATACTCTGGTTTACATGTTGTAAGCGCAGACTCATTATTTACTTTGGTGAAGATGATTGTAGGCAGAGAGGCACAGAGACTGAGAGCCCACATGAACAGAGACAGAGTGGTCCCTACTCTGACTGATCTGGGCCTGGCCAGGGTGTGAGCGTGGACTATGACCACATAGCGATCCACTGTCAAGATCACCATGAAGAAGATGCTGCCATAAAACCCAAGCATGTATAGTCCGGTTACCAGTCGGCACATAAAGTCCCCCAGGAGCCACTTGGCTGCGGTGGCGTAGTGGGACCAGAAAGGCAGGGAGATGATGAAGAAAAGGTCAGACAGAGCCAGGTTGAAGAGACAGAGGTCTGTCATGCTTCTGATCCTCTTAAACATCACCAGGACACAGACCACCAGGCCGTTACCGATGAAGCCCACGATGAAGACCAGGCTGTAGAGTGTAGGCAGAAACACCCGTCCAAACTCCTTCACATTGGCATTGTTGCAGGGCTCTGATCTATATAAACCTTCTGTATCATCGTAGTAGGAGGAATAGTTATATTCTGTTGTTGGCTCCATATCCTTGTCTGTAGAAAGACAGAAAATGTATTGTTATTAGTCAAGGTGGAGTGCTTTCATTCAAAATCAACCTGAATAGTCAATGTGGCAATCTGCAGTTCAAACAATAAAAAAGGAGCCACCCTGCCACTGTTTGGATAAACAGCTGAGGGATGGGGCTGGAGAAATGGAACCACTAATTCTAATAATAATTTTCTACTTGTTCAAGTTTGTAATGGAAATGTGTTTCTTGCATATCCTAACTCCCCCTGAGACACATGCAGGAGTGGGGTCACAGCCAGGGTCAACATTGTCCAGGGCCCCTGGAGCAATTGGGGTTAAGTGTCTTGCTCAAGGGCACTGCGACAGATTTTTAACCTTGTTGGCTCCATATTCATATACATACTGTAGCTGTGGATGCAAGGACTGACCATCCATGAGATCAACATTATAGTTTTTAACATGTTTTTAAGCTATACAGTGTTTGTTTACAAATAATGGAGTGAAACAATCTTATATTTTAGATTTCTGTTGGTGTACAACAGTTTATATGAATGATAAGATATACACTCTACAAATAAATGGTTATATATCATTAATTTAAATATAAAAACAATCACACATTTCCCCTTTAAGTTGTTCCTTTAAAATATTTTCATTTTACTGAATATTCATCAAAACAAACAAACAAGTAAACACAGAAACACAAGCGTCATGCCCATACAGCACAGGGGCACATACCCTCTTTCCCGTTCCCTCAGATTTGTCCTGTTTTATAAAAAATGCAAGCAATTTTTTTGTTAATTTTGTTTGTTTGTTTCTCTGTAATACTACTAGCACCTAGCAATTTTATGAAGTTGGCTTTAGCTAGTCCAGATAGGTTCCCAATCTCATAACTAGCTACCAAGAAGCCATTTCAGGCTTTCAATCAGGTTAGAGTAGCTAGTTTGTCTAACTATCTTAGCTGGCATGCCTGCTGGCCAGGTTGGTAGACTACTAAATGTACTGAATAAGACACATTCATTGAAATCTTTTACCCAGATTTTAGCAGAGAAGCATATTTAGTTTATTATACAGGCTGATTATACAGATTATGGGGCTGCTCTGACACCTTCAGGTGCTTATAGGTGTTCACTGCACAGTCAAAGAAATCTAGAAAGTCATAGCCAGGGCTCTCCAATCCTGTTCCTGTAGAGCTACTGTCCTGTAGGTTTTCGCTCCCATCCTAATCTAGCACACCTGATTCTAATAATTAGCTGGTGGATAAACTGAATCAGGTTAGTTACAACTAGGGTTGGATTGAAAACCTAAAGCTCTCCAGGAACAGGGTTGGAGTGCCCTGTAAGTAGTCTATAATTCATACTATATTGTATATTAACAAAAGGGTATTTAAATTATTAGGGCACAAATTGAGTACGGTAATCTAACGGCTATCATTTTAAAACTCTATTCATCTCTTCAAGAAATTATGTAATTTTTGTTCATTTTTTATGCTAAAATGTCACAAGCATAAATAATTGTTGTGTTACCCCTTAGAAATACATATAGATTTGATATCTTCAATAGGTTTCTAGATGTTGACAAAAGTACTCACCAGGCATGATTAATGATCAATTAGCTCTTTGGTGTTTCTTCTCTGAGTCTCTTGAAGATGTGTGTATTATCCTGTTGTACAATAGCCTATAGTACTGCTGCTGCAGTTTCCTTCACCTCCTTTAGAAGGAGGTACTGTGAACTTATTATAATGAATGTTGGTTTGTTTCACACTGCTATTTTTAGACTGAGGTTTGGGTGTACACTCTTAGAAAAAAAATGTGTGGGGGGGTGAATAGTTATACACAGTCAAGTTCAGTTTTTTTGTCTTATTTCTTGTCAAGAAATAGCGTAAATAACTATTCGCACCCCCAAAGTCAATATTTTGTAGATCCACCTTGAGCTGCAAGTCTCGTGGTATGTCTCTATAAGCTTGGCACATCTAGCCAATGGGATTTTTGCCCATTCTTTAAAGGCAAAACTTCTCCAGCTCCTTCAAGTTGGATGGGTTCCGCTGGTGTGCAGCAATCTTTAATTCATACCACAGATTCTTAATTGGATTGAGGTCTGGGCTTTGACTAGGCCATTCAACAACATTTAAATGTTTCCTCTTAAACCACTCGAGTGTTGCTTTAGCAGTATACTTTGGGTCATTGTCCTGCTGGAAGGTGAACCTCCGTCCCAGTCTCAAATCTCTGGAAGACTGAAACAGGTTTTCCTCAAGAATTTCCCTATATTTAGCGCCATCCATCATTCCTTCAATTCTGACCAGTTTCCCAGTCCCTGCCAATGAAAAACACCTATACAGCATGATGCTGCCATCACCATGCTTCACTGCGGGGATGGGGTTCTCGGAGTGATGAGAGGTGTTGGGATTGCGCCAGACATAGCATTTTCCTTGATGGCCAAAAATGTCTCTTTGTTGCCTCTCTGATTAATGCCCTCCTTGCCAGGTCCTTGAGTTTTGGTGGGTGGCCCTCTCTTGGCAGGTTTGTTGTGGTGCCATATTCTTAACATTTTTAATAATGCATTTAATGGTGCTCCGTGGGATGTTCAAAGTTTCTGATATTTTTTTATAACCCAACCCTGATCTGTACTTCTCCACAACTTTGTCCCGGACCTGTTTGGAAAGCTCCTTGGTCTTTGTCGTGCCTCTTTCCATTTTTTAATAATGGATTTAATGGTGCTCTGTGGGATGTTCAAAGTTTCAGATATTTTTTTATAACCCAACCCTAATCTATATTTCTCCACAACTTTGTCCCTGTCCCTGTCCCTGACCTTGGTCTTCATAGTGCCGCTTGCTTGGTAATGCCGCTTGCTTGGTAATGCCGCTTGCTTGGTAATGCCGCTTGCTTGGTAGTGCCGCTTGCTTGGTAGTGCCGCTTGCTTGGTAGTGCCGCTTGCTTGGTAGTGCCGCTTGCTTGGTAGTGCCGCTTGCTTGGTAGTGCCGCTTGCTTGGTAGTGCCGCTTGCTTGGTAGTGCCGCTTGCTTGGTAGTGCCGCTTGCTTGGTAGTGCCGCTTGCTTGGTAGTGCCGCTTGCTTAGTGATGTTGCAGACTCTGGGGCCTTTCAGAACAGGTGGATATATACTGAGATCATGTGACAGATCATGTGACACTTAGATTGCACACAGGTGGACTTTATTTAACTAATTATGTGTCTTTGGAAGGTAATTGGTTGCACCAGATCTTATTTAGAGGCTTCATAGCAAAGGGGGTGAATACATATGCAAGTACCACTTTTCATATGCAAGTAATTTTTTTCATTTCATTTCACCAATTTGGACTATTTTGTGTATGCCCATTACATGACATCCAAATAAAAATCTATTTAAATGACAGGTTGCAATGCAACAAAATAGGGAAAACGCCAAGGGGGTGAATGCTTTTGCAAGGCACTGTACATGGAACCCAAAGGGGTTCGACCTGATACCAAAAAGGGTTCCACCTTGAACCCAAAAATGTTATCTTATGTGGACTGTAAGTAGCCCTTTCCTGTGGTCAATTTACCAAATTGCATACTTTTTTTAAAACACAAAAAATCTGGTGTTTCTCTGTCAAACAATTTTGTCATATTTCAGTCTTCTGTGATGTATATAAAGTGTAATATTGGGATGCAAACTCAAAATTCTAGACATTTGTGTCTGAAACTTTCGTTTCAAAGTAGATTTGTTTAAGACCAAGAAACACTTTGTGACACCAATTTGCCCACTGCAGTAATTCATGTAAATCAAGTATTTTACACACACACACACACACACAATGTTCCTCTCCTCTTTACTACCGTATTATCACAGTGGAAATGGGTTAGGCTGCAGCATATTATGTGATTTGAAGTCACACAGTGACCTCCTGTGGGCAGAGTTTGTGACAGATGTAACTCCATCACTATTCATTAAATGTATGATAATTACACCAAACATGTTGTTAAAAGTGAACATGATTTCCTGAAATTCTCAACTGATCGATCCATATCTGATCTGAAGACTAAGATCGTTCCATCATCTTTGTGCAATGATAACTATCTAACACTAGAATTACATTACTGTAAAGTCAGAAATATATTTTTAGTTTCTGTTCATTTCAGTTTTTTATTTGAACATTGAAATATCAATGTTCTCTCGATATTCTTGGATGATCAGCGATGTGTGTAATGTCGGCTGTTGTTGTGCGCAAAGAAATGGGCGGGGTGATAAAGTGAATTAATTATTGCAAGGGATTCTGGGATCCAGGGTTTAAATTCAAGTAGTTCGATTTTCAATAGGATAAAGCAGAGATTTATGAAATTCGCAACTGTGAGTTCTTCATTATCAATGCGTTCGTTTAACTCAATATAAATAACCTTTTAATATGCTCACTATGTCCAGATAGTGTCACTTTACAGCCTGCCTATAAAATGGACTCATTCTTTCCACAGAGATATATGCAATTATTAGCATATTACATATTTAGTAGAATAGTTGTATTAATATATAAACAGCGATCAAAACGTGAGTGTGTTTTAAGTTACATGTGGGTCTCAGTAAAACAAAATGAGACTGGTGAAAACTGTTGCCTTGAGTGCGTCCCAATTCTACTGCTCGATCGCCTTCTGGAGCTGGCAAGAAGTGGCAGTGAATTCCCAATGAGCATGATTGACATTTCAGTGCTGACGAAGGCGGGCTCGGACTAGAACAGGGACAACCGGCATTTACACGGATTATTTCCGAAATCGATTTGCAATTACTTGTTATGTGAATATGAATTAAAACAATGTTTGAGTCGACGTAAGTAAACTATTATACCTATCACACCCTGAATGTTTATGCGGTTATTTTTACCTCTGCGCTGCGACTTTTTGTTGTGAAGACAACTGTTACTATGTTGCAGGACTTTAGTCTGCAAATTACTGTCAAATTTGAGCAGTCACTTTTGTAGGGACCAATAAATCCTATTTTGTAATTAATGTGAAACATTTTTTTTTTTTAATAGCCTAGCCTACTGACATTGTGTTGACTGAATTGTCGCCTAGAAGTAACCACACACAATTCTCAACTATTGTTTCATTAGAAAAATATCACCAATGTTTAAGAATTATAAATGATAAAATAACACTTTTTTTGTTTTGTTTTTGTCCTTCTATCGGTTATTTGGATATCAACGGGTTTAGATATCAGTAGAGCTTTGGTGTCCTTGATGACAGATGACAGGACAAAAGGAAAATATTGAGGATAGCCAAACGTTTACCATTGAAGTTGGATATTGCCACATGCAGAGATGGATTTTGGAGAAGTCAACACAGCCACAAAACCTCCAATAGGGTAAGTGTGAGGAATTTGAGGTCTCTAATAACTGTTTGTCTTTCCCACTCCAAATGTGTATATTAATAAGTATTGTGTTTGAATACATGTTCAAACAATCCAATTATCATAATATTGAGGAATTGGTGATGGAGACAGACTTGGTCATAAGGTGACTTGATACAAGAGAAACATGGAGAATGCCTATATGTCACCTAGCAGGCCTTTGCATATATATATATATATATATATATGAGGCTATATTCTTTAAAAACAATATACACTTCATGAATTGTTGTAAGCCTAAAACAGTCTTTCTCTCTCTGTAGTTGTCAGTAGACACATCAAAAGCCATAGCATACAGTATTGTATGTATTGACAGGCAGAGAATTCCAGTGTAGTTGAATTCTATGGAAACAACTTGCATGACCCCTGATTGGAAAACAACTATGGGCCAGTCCACAACAGAAGCTTTTGTGCAGTGGCAGTTACTGCATTTGTACTGTCTCTGTAGTTCTTTTGTCACCTCTGTTGTTGTTGACTCAATATGCTGCATCTTCTTCCCATTGGCCAAGGCAACACAAAACATCATCTCTAAAATGGCTGGGTTACGCTGTTTAGGCACTTTAAATCTATCCTAATCTACACAATTACATCATACAGTGTAATGCAAATCTTCTTACAGACGTAAATCGGACTCTTCAGTACTGGGATTGTTGTATAGTTATTATTCTATATCTTTTTGTGCAGAAACACGTTCTATCCTTCAGACGTCATAATGTGGTAGAATCTATTTACTGGTGTTGTTGTGGGAGGCTGAGGTCCACAACCCTTATTACCTGCAAGTAAACCAAATCCTTTTTATTTTGCACCCATGGTCCTGCATCTCCTCCACCCCGCTGAAGGCTTTTATATAATCACCTCCTATGACATGTTGCAGAAAGCACATGATGAATAGTGGTTATTTAAAGACAGCAGTTGCTGAACATTCCTCTCTGCTCTGCCTGTCCCTCTGGAGACCAATGGTGCCATTTCCTTGGTTGTTCCCATTGACTGAACATTTTTCAAATCTCTTTTTCAAGTGATCCCTGGCCAAGAAAAGCAGTAGATGTGTCATTCCATTGATTAGGTGCCTTTTGAGTAGTGTAACTTGGCAAAAATAAATAAATAAGTAAAATCAAATTTGTTTTATGTCGTAAAGAGCACGTTCAACTTATTAAAAAACTGGTTTTCCTATCTCAAGAGATTAAATAAAGAAATTACTGTAGTAAGTGCCTATTTACAGGGTTGAGGACTTATTAAATCAGACATTAAATCCCCTTGACAGGGAGAATGGAAGCTTGTTGTGTGCAACAGGGAGGGAATATTAAATGCAAGCTTCACAACAACAAAACATTTGTAAAATATTTCTAGTTTTGGTAACAAGGTAGATAGATGTGTTATGCTCGATCCGCTCAGTTTTCCACCACAAAATACCAGCAAATTGTTTTAAAAAAAATAACAAAAAGAGTAGAACCAGTTCACTTGCTTTTAGACTATGATTTGACTATTAAGATGATCAATGTTATTATTTTTTTTAATGAATGTGAGGTCAACAGGGCTGACCTTAATTATTATTATTTTTTTAAATGATCACCTTAAAATGAATCACTAATCACATGAGATAAATAATAGTTTTCAGAAATGACTATCAAAGCAACAAAACTATGGCTTTACAATGATGGTGAAAACCTGGGGTTAAGTGAGTTAAAATCTTCCTGGAAGTCAGAGGGACATGTCAAAATGCTAAAAGTTTTATTTCTATGTGATCTATATGAAAGGGTACTTTATTTAATATAACAGGTTTTTCAAATTCAATATTTGTCCACAATTTCTTCTTAAAATATGAAAGGATGCAAAAGGCACTCTTTTCGGGGAACGACTCAGTTATTAGATTAATATTTTTTTAAATCCCAACGAAACATGTCAAATGTATTACCTTTACCAGTTGGTAAAAAGGTTCTCTTTAGATTACTATGACATCTGCCATCTGTTAGCTGACTTACTGACAAAAGGAGAACAGCCTAATGTCATCACAGAGGCGTTAGCAGCTTTATTTTACATGGCAAGAACAAGAAGGGAGGTTTAAAGTGAAACGGAGCCCATAAAACACTCACATGGAGGTAAGAATGTCCACTTCTGAGGAGATGGGTTATGTCCCAAATGGCACCCTATTTCCAATATAGTATTGTGCACTACGCTTGACCAGTGTCCTATGGTCAAAAGTAGTACACTACATAGGGATTAGGGCGTCATTTGGGACAAAACTTTCAGACATCCTGAGATTCCAGACAGCCTTTTTTGGTTAGCTAGCCCAGAGAGCCTTGCTCTTCCTAGCCCTGCTCTGCCTTATTGTGCTATAGGACGTTATAGGGAGTCCAATCCTGATCACAACAGTATGTGTTTAATTTTATGTGTATATTTATTTTGCACATTGTCATAAAGAAGATGACACAATTGCAGAATAGTCCCGCTTAATATTTTGGTTTCAACCATGGTTTCAACCATGTGGATACTCCCTGATACTCCCTGATACTCCCTGTATATTGTGACAAACTCCCTGTATATTGTGACAAACAGTTATAGTATAACTCCTCTGGAGTTAGCTTGAGTCTATTTGTTGTTTCTCTTTTGTGTGAATTGGAGCATTGTGTGTGTTTTTAGGGGCTATGAGCAGTCCCAGTCCCAGGTCTAAAAGGCTCAAGTGTACAGACCTAGGCCAACAGTCTTAATTAGAATTGTGTGTGTTTACTACTGTAAATGCCTGGGCCTGGTGTTGTTGTGTCTGAGCTAAGGGACCATCTATAAGGGTGTATTAATGGGTCTAAGCCCAAATTGTCTACAGAGCAGGCATTTCTATTTGTTTTTCAAGAGAAGATCATTTTAAGCTTTTTGCAAGATGAGAGAGCAGTGATGTACTGTTGGCGGTGGTAAATGGCTGGAAATAACTACTCCTGTTTTACTGGCCATCGGGTTTAAAATGACCTGACTGCCTGGCACTAGTCTTTATAAATAGTTCTCTGACTGCCTGGCACTAGTCTTTATAAATAGTTCTCTGACTGCCTGGCACTAGTCTTTAACAAATAATTCTGACTGCTACCACACGCAGCAGATTCATTACTTCCATGGACTCTTCAGTGCATATGCTCTACTTGTATTGGGACCTGCCCTATCAGTTTTACTATTGTTTACGCAGTTACAACTCAAGTAAGAATAGTTTTGAAGAGAATACGTTTCAACTTATTGGTAGGTTACATCATAATTATGTAGACACACATGCATACCATTTTAGGGAATGTAATTATTGTAGTCAAGAGGGCAAAATGAACACGTTTTAAGTGTGTCATTACTCTACAGCAGTCTGTTGACTAGTTGCACTGTCCTCTCCTGCATGGTGGATATGAGGGGCTGTTTGAACACAAGTTGAGCACTAAGCTACAGGACCTATTTTGGGCCACTGTCAGGCTGTGTAGTCTGAGGATTGTGTGGTAGGTGGGTTTGAGATGAAGACTGATCAGTGTACAGTACAGTTGAGACTAGCCCGAAATATTAGTTTAGGTGTGGTAGTAATCCTGTGTTCATTAATGGCATTGTTCTTACATTGGTTGGTTTGGTTGTTACTTCACCTGCACCATCACACTGTGGATGGCAGACTCTGAGGAAGTGGAAGAGCAGCTGTTGATTATAATGATGCTTTAGGTTATCATACGGTGATGCTAGTACTGACACTAGTTTACATCTATTTCCTCTTTCACACCTTTACTGCAGTAGCCTCCCCTTATTTAACAAATACCATAATCATATGTTTGTCTCATTCTGACTGGAAGTGTCTATGGCTAAAAAGGAGTGGTATAATATGTGTTTCTCTGAGTCCTTCCCTGCAGCAGAGCTTTGTTAATTGAGGGAGTTGCTTAGGGAGTATGGAACAAGCTAATTGTTATTTCCTGCTGTTCTGTGCCCTCCCTCCCCAGTCCCCACTGCTCAGTGCTCTACTCCCTGTCCTGTGGGATATTACCCTCCATAAGGGATGGTTTCACACACACAGCAGCTGGTCTAGAGGGCCAGGTTATACAGTATAATCCTGGTCTGCATCTCAAATGACACACTACTCCTTATATAGCGCACTACTTTTGACCTTGGCCCATAGGGCTCTGGTACAAAAGTAGTGCACTATATACTGTAGGGATGCAGACCTGGTGTAAAGGGTTGGCTATACAGTATAGGGGTCTCTTGTTTGCACTGGCATGTGCAATCCTCAAGGATTAGGTTCTGAGAGAGACTGAATCCTGTCCAGACACACGTGGAACACGGTCTCTATTAAAGGGGACAGGTCTTCTCATGACATGGGTCATGGCTAAGTAAGAGTTGGTCTGAGACCGGGGTCTGAAGCGGTCAGTGGATCAGAGCAGAGACTTAGACTGCTTCCCAAATGGCAACCTATTCTCTACATAGTTCCCTACTTTTGATCAAAGCCCTATGAACCCTGGTCAAAAGTAGTGCACTATATAGAAATAGGGTGCTCTTTGGGACACTAACATATCTGCAGTAATATGGGATGCTAAAAGAATTGTCCGAGGCTAGCAGAGCTGGAGTATTCTGAGCATGGTGTGTAATGGTCCGAGGCTAGCAGAGCTGGAGTATTCTGAGCATGGTGTGTAATGGTTCGAGGCTAGCAGAGCTGGAGTATTCTGAGCATGGTGTGTAATGGTTCGAGGCTAGCAGAGCTGGAGTATTCTGAGCATGGTGTGTAATGGTTCGAGGCTAGCAGAGCTGGAGTATTCTGAGCATGGTGTGTAATGGTCCGAGGCTAGCAGAGCTGGAGTATTCTGAGCATGGTGTGTAATGGTCCGAGGCTAGCAGAGCTGGAGTATTCTGAGCATGGTGTGTAATGGTTCGAGGCTAGCAGAGCTGGAGTATTCTGAGCATGGTGTGTAATGGTCCGAGGCTAGCAGAGCTGGAGTATTCTGAGCATGGTGTGTAATGGTCCGAGGCTAGCAGAGCTGGAGTATTCTGAGCATGGTGTGTAATGGTCCGAGGCTAGCAGAGCTGGAGTATTCTGAGCATGGTGTGTAATGGTTCGAGGCTAGCAGAGCTGGAGTATTCTGAGCATGGTGTGTAATGGTCCGAGGCTAGCAGAGCTGGAGTATTCTGAGCATGGTGTAGCGTGTGTGGGTGGGTAATGATAGAGCATGGCATTTGGGAAGAGGCCATGGGGGGGAGGAGTGTCTGATGTTGGAGTGCTCTAGACTGGAACGTAATACATAGTCTACAACCGAAACATCCACATAGGCCTCCATAGTGACTCACCCGCTATCATTATCTAAAAGGAGAAACATTTTAAATCTATACGCAACAAAAATAATACACCCCCAAAAACTTTGGATACACCGCGAACCATAACCTCAACATAATGAAAACAGCAAGGCAAATATATCAAAATATTCGTGGGCTTATGTTTTCATTTAAAAACCAATACAACCTTCATGATCTAGTTCTTGGTAAAAAAAAATTATTATACTGATTTGACTTTAGGCTACCTGTTGGTGTTTTCCGTGTTACTGTGCTCAGAGAACTGGGTATTGTATTGTATTGTAGTAGAGCCAAATACAGTTTTAAATGGACACTTCAGAGAGCACAGGCCAGGTTGTTATCATCAGAAAGCCAATGAAGACCTTGCCATCTCAGCAATAAAACAGGGTGGGCTTTAGTCTACCCCTTCGAGTGGTTTGTAATTTGAGAGTCAGGGCATATGCTGAATTAGGAAGCTGCATGCTCTCAGCAACTGCAAACAAATGCCTCTGTGGAGCTCAAATGTCCCCTAGATGCATGTGGGTCATTCACTTTTTGCAGGATACTTCTATCAGTCATAAATACCCAGCTGCTACCAAATAGAGAGCAAGTCTTTCTCTCTCCTAGTGGTGTAAATATAGGTTGCTATGAGAACACATGGCTCCCAGAGAGCATGCTGCCATTGTTGCTCTGTGGAGTGGCTGAGGGTGAGGGTATTCACTGTCTGTCCTCTGCTCAATAGGGGGGAAACTCAAGTGACAACCGACAAGAATAGCATTAGTTCTTACGTGTGGAAGGGTTAAAGAGCTTCTCAAGCTAGTGTTTCCCCTATATTATTTTAGCAGAGGTGGCTCTAAATTGTTGCAACCGCTGCAAAAAATATTTTTAATTTTTATATACACACACACACACACAGTACCAGCCAAACGTTTGGACACATCTACTCATTCCAGGGTTTTCTTTATTTTTACTATTTTCTAGAATAATTGTAGAATAACAGTGAATACATCAAAACTATGAAATAACACATGGAATCATGTAGTATGCAAAAAAGTGTTAAACAAATCAAAATTTATTTGAGATTCTTCAAAGCAGCCACCCTTTGCCTTGATGAAAGCTTTGCACACTCTTGGCATTATCTCAACCAGCTTCACTTGGTTTTGGTGTATTCACTGTTATTCTACAATGTAGAAAATAGTAAAAATAAACAAAAACGTTTGAATGAGTAGGTGTGTCCAAACTTTTGACTGGTATTTTGTGTGTGTGTATGTATGTGTATATATTTATATACATACTACCGTTCAAAAGTAATTACTTAGAAATTTCCTTGTTTATGAAAGAAAAGCCATTTTTTTGTCAGTTTTAAAATAGCATTAAAAAAAATACAAATTGTGTGAATTTTACCCCCTTTTCTCCCCAATTTTGTGGTATCCAATTGTTAGTAGTTACTATCTTGTCTCATCGCTACAACTCCGTACAGGCTCGGGAGAGACGAAGGTCGAAGCCATGCGTCCTCCGAAACACAACCCAACCAAGCCACACTGCTTTAACACAGCGCGCATCCAACCTGGAAGCCAGCCGCACCAATGGGTCAGAGGAAACACCGTGTACCTGGCGACCTGGTTAGCGAGCACTGCGCCCGGCCCGCCACAGGAGTCGCGCGCGATGAGACAAGGATATCACTACCGGCCAAGCCCTCCCTAACCCGGACGACGTTTGGCCAATTGTGCGTCGCCCCGCGGCCGGCTGCGACAGAGCCTGGGCGTGAACCCAGGGTCTCTGGTGGCACAGCTAGCACTGCTATGCATTGCCCTAGACCACTGTGCCACCCGGGAGGCAAAATAACATTGAATTGATCAGAAATACAGTGTAGACATTGTTATTGTTGTAAATTACTATTGTAGCTGGAAACGGCAGATTTTTTAAAATGGAATATCTACATAGGCGTACAGAGGCCCATTATCAGCAACCATCACTCCTGTGTTCCAATGGCACGTTGTGTTAGCTAATCCAAGTTTATCATTTTAAAAGGCCAATTGATCATTAGAAAACCCTTTTGCAATTATGTTAGTACAGCTGAAAACTGTTGTTCTGATTAATGAAGCAATCAAACTGGCCTTCTTTAGTCTAGTTTAGTGTCTGGAGAATCAGCATTTGTGGGTTCGATTACAGGCTCAAAATGGCCAGAAACAAAGAACTTTCTTCTGAAACTCGTCAGTCTATTCTTGTTCTGAGAAATGAAGGCTATTCCATGCGAGAAATTGCCAAGAAACTGAAGATCTCGTACAACGCTGTGTACTACTCCCTTCACAGATCAGCGCAAACTGGCCCTAACCAAAATTGAAAGAGGAGTCGGGGCCCCGGTGCACAACTGAGCAAGAGGATAAATACATTAGTGTCTAGTTTTAAAAACAGACGCCTCACAAGTCCTCAACTGGCAGCTTCATGAAATAGTACCCGCAAAACACCAGTCTCAACGTCAACAGTGAAGAGACGACTCCGGGATGCTGTCCTTCTAGGCAGAGTTCCTCTGTCCAGTGTCTGTGTTCTTTTGCACATCTTCATCTTTTGTTTTTATTGGACAGTCTGACATATGGCTTTTTCTTTGCAACTCTGCCTGGAAGGCCAGCATCCCGGAGTCGCCTCTTCACTGTTGACGTTGAGACTGGTGTTTTGCGGGTACTATTTAATGAAGCTACCAGTTGAGTACTTGTGAGGCGTCTGTTCCTTAATGGACAAAAAATTAGCTTTTCTTTCAAAAACAAGGATATTTCTAAGTGACCCCAAACTCTTGAACAGTTGTGTGTATATGTGTGTATATATATATATTTATTTATTTATTTATTTAATTTGTAACTTTTTACCCCTTTTTCGTGATATCCAATTGTCCCATTGCTGCAACTCCCATATGGACTCAGGAGAGGCGAAGGTCGAGAGCCATGCGTCCTCCGAAACACAACCCTGCCAAGCCGCACTGCTTCTTGACACACTGCTCTCGTAACCCGGAAGCCAGCCACACCAATGTGTCAGAGGAATCACCATACAACTGGGGACCGATGTCTGTGTGCATGCGCCCAGCCCTCCACAGGAGTCACCAGAGCACAATGGGACAAGGACATCCCAGCAGGCCAAACCCTTCCCTATCCCGGACGAAGCTGGGACAATGATGTGCCGCCTCATCGGTCTCCCGGTTGCATCCGGCTGCGTCATGGCATGGGATTGAACTCGGGTCTGTAGTGACCCGATCACCGCGAAGCAGTGCCTTAGACCGCTGCGCCACTCAGGAGGCTTTTTATATATATATATATTTCTGCCGAGATGTTCTTTTAAATACATGTAGATAGTCGTTGGCTCAATTACTGGAAGTCTATGGGAACACTAGTAGCAATCCACAGTCTCTCATTGATGTGTGCTGACAGTCTCTCTTTCTTTCTCTCTCAGCACTTGGACACCCTCCAAATGAAGGCAGATTTTTTTTTCCCTCAGTCCTTAATCAATAGCTAGTCTGTTGTGGTATTGAAAGATCCCAAATGAGATGGCCAAAGATTTCTAAAACCAGATCAAGCTGCTTTAGCAGACAATGAGAACAATGGGTGAACTATATAATTATCCAAATAAGTATTATATTTCCTGATATTTACTTGTTTATTCTCCTCTTTCTCCTTTCATATTATGAATAAAAACATTTAAATCAAATCTTCAATGTTTATATTTTGATCAGTTCCTTCATGTTATTGTATGCTAAGAAAAGCACTATAATATCAGGAAATAGAATATTAAGATTTTCCTTTACCTTACTACTATTTGTGTACTGTGCGTATGTTCCAATAGGATCCTAGTTCATATGTAGTATAGTATGTAGTTACGAATAATATGCAGGTATTTCATATGCTAATTATGGTCAGTAAAATACATGTCTGTTGGAGTGAAATGGGTCACTTTTGTTTTATTACTCCATAGTATGCCTAAATGCAGTGTCTACTTTTTAAAGGATAGTGCTCCCATTGTTTGGGTCTAATCCCATTGTGCTGCATAGAACTGGCCATGACAGGTGTCTCTCACCACAGTCTCTGCGTCCCAAATGGTGCACTATTCACTTTATAGTGCACTGCATTAGATTGACCGGGGCCTATAGGGCTCTGCTCAAAAGTGATGCACCATATACAGATTAGGGTGCCATTTGGGATGCAGCTAGTGTTTCCCCTACCTTCATCTTCTAAAATGACAGGTTGTCATTGTGTACGTCTCTCTTCATCAGTTTAGACTGGCTCCTGCTTCCCTGCTTCTAATACACTACAGTACAAAACTCTACTAACATATTCCACTATTTTAATAAGACCCAGGGAAGGAAGGAATATTTATATTTCCAGAATGATTTTGTCAGGATAACTTATGAACCTCATACAGTACAAGCTCTTATCAGTCTTTCCTTGCAGAGTGAGTTGTATCTCCCACTGACTCACTGCTTCCTTTATTGTTGTCAAATACAACAGAGAGCATTATTGATATGAACTTGAGCCCTGTGGCAGAAAGAGCACAGAGGGGTTGACTTATTCTAACTGGATAGTTGCCTAGAGTGGAGCAGAGTCTTATTTGGGCCTTGGAATGTGAACAGTCCCAAGCACACAGAGACTAATCTCGTAATCAGTCTAACACAACACCAGGGTAACAAACTACCAGGTCAGATTATAGAAGTAGTACCTATTCACTGGTTAGCTAGATACCCTACAGCTACTGCGCTTCCTGTGCTGTGGGGCTTGTTGTGATGCTTACACACTCCCACTGGGTCTAAACAGCTAGGTTAGGTTTATAGCAGTAGTAGGCCACTCCTCTCAACACCTAGCTGGTTGGTTAGTCACTGGATACTCCCTACTGTAGTGCCCTGTGCTGTGCTGTACTGTGGTGTTGTTGACCATATCATACTGTAACTATCTATGACAATCCCTACTGCAATGTAATCCTGCAATGATTACAGCTGTGAGTCTTTGGGGGTAAGTCTCTAAGAGCTTTGCCCACCTGGACTGGACAGTATTTGCCCATTATTCTTTAAAACATTATTGAAATGGATTGTTGATGATTGCTAGACAGCCATTTTCAAGTATTGCTATAGATTTCCAAGCTGATTTAAGCCAAAACTGTAACTGGGGTCACTCAGGAACATATAATGTCGTGGTGGTATGCAACTCCAGTGTAGATTTAGGCTAACCCTTGCTGATGACAAGCATACCCATATTATGATGCAACCACCACCATGCTTGAAAATATGAAGAGTGATACTCAGTGATGTGTTGTATTGGATTTGCTCCAAACATTACGCTTTGTATTCAGGACAAAATGTTCATTTCTTTGCCACACTTTGTGTGTTCTTTGTGGTTGAGTCTGTGCTTAAAATTCACTACTCGATTGAGGGACCTTACAATTATCTGTATGTGTGGGGTACAGAGATTGGGTAGTCATTAAAAAATCATCTTAACCACCATATTGAATATGGATTGAGTCCATGCAACATTTATTATGTGACTTGTTAAGCACATTTTTACTCCTGAACTTATTTAGGCTTGACATAACAAAGGGGTTGAATACTTATTGACTTAAGACATTTCAGCTTTAAAATTTTTAAAGGAATTGTTCTACAATCAACATTGCACTTTGACTTTATGGGGTATTGTGTGTAGACACAAGATCTCAATTGAATCCATTTTAATTTCAGGCTGTAACACCAACAATTGTGGAAAAGTAAAGGGGTGTGAATACTTTCTGAAGGCACTGGATTTACTAAATCATTGCCACTACTTCAAAAAACATTTTTAACCTTTATTTAATTATTAGTAGTATTTGTTTTATTTTGCCGAGGCGCGCTTTGGGCACACTGGTTGAATCAACTTTGTTTCCACATAATTTAAATGAAATGATGTTGAACCAACGTGGAATAGACACTGAATTGACATCTGCACCCAGTTAGGGTTAATATAGAATTATAGAAACTGTCCTTGATTTACAGATTCGTTTCAAAGGAAGAGAACATAATTTAATTTTCATGTATTTTGGAGTACAATGTCCTTTAAAAAAAGTCACCAGAAGTGACCTTCTCACAGTCGTTCAACAAAATCTTCTTTGTGTTTCCATTGGATTGTGTGTTCAATTAAAAAATAATATCTCGGGTTGATTCCTTTCACAACTGGCCAATGAAGTGGAGAGAGCGGACTGAGTGGTTCTGTGAAAGGTCCATTTGTAACCCAGTCACTCAGGAAACTGCACTTACTGCCCAGCTCAGGAACTGAGTTTTCTTCTCTCTTTAGGAGATTCTCTCATCGCCCAAAAGTGTGTGTGTGTGTGTGTGTGTGTGTGTGTGTGTGTGTGTGTGTGTGTGTGTGTGTGTGTGTGTGTGTGTGTGTGTGTGTGTGTGTGTGTGTGTGTGTGTGTGTGTGTGTGTGTGTGTGCGCGCGTGTGTGTGCGTTGGCTGACTCTGGAGACAAGGGCATGCTAAGATCTCAGTCTCGAGCGGAGGTGTACGAGTTGTTGTCTCAATATCAAACACACAGGTGCACTCTCCCTGACCCATTCATAGTGGTATACTGCAGTACACTGGTTTTGATCATGAAGTTATTTTCATTTCATCGCCCTCTCTTTGGTGTTTTGTTTTGAACAATTGTGGTTCAATGGTTCAATTACTCTGGGGCTGTGGACGGATGCCGGACTTAGTTATTAATAATTAACTTAGGTGAGGTTAGAGTCTAAGCACGGTAGTTTGTTGAATGTTCACATGCACGCCTACTCTCCACCTTCACAGAACAAGTTGTCTTCGAGGCTCCTAGAAGAGCCCTTTTCCCTGTAGCCCCAGGCCTTGGGAAGGATTTATAAACATGGACTGATATATAGAACGCTTAATCAAAAGCCCAAGGACTGACTTGACGTGAGTGGCGCAGATTTATCTCATACTGTTGTTTGCTCAGTAGGGAGAAAGTGTGTAGCTATTAAACATACCTAGAAGGGAAAGGCATGAATCATTGTAAACTGTATATTATAGTCGAGATAATGGTGTGTGCTGAGACAAGGCTACAATTTGTTCCTGACACGTGTCAAATACATACAGAGTCAGGTGTAGTGAAAGTTAGGACCACTAATGATTTACATCATCTTCTTTCAAAGTCCTGCCATCAGTGCAGTTAGTGCCATGTATTTTGGTGCAGTGTAGAGCTGCCGCCTTATGCCTATTTATTCATTTATATATTGAAGCATTATACAGTATAATGACAGACATGAGTTTGGATGAATTGCAATGCATGCTGGTTATCTTTATCCTTGTGTGTTTAGATGGTTACATCATCTCTATACTGTATAAAATAATTGTTTTATTTATTTGCACACAAGAAACTACAAAACAATATGATAAAGGTTTAAAAGGCAAAGGAAAAGAGCATGTGTAGGAGGGGTTAAAAACCCAGAGAGGCTTGTAGAGCACCTCCCCTTTTTTATATTTATAAAATAAGATCACTGCATCAAGTTTTTATAATAATGAACCAATCACGATACGGAAAGTCCTTGGTGTCAGATTTGAATGGTGTATCACAACACGGACCACTGTGACCCTGCCAACCAATAAACAACCGTTGTATATCTGGAGACAGACTTGCTTATGTAATCTCACTGAAAGACAGAAAGTCATTGCCATTCAAGTTGCCTTTGTTATGTTCGTTGTCACCTATCCCAGTGCAAAACAGCAATGTTGTTCAAAGTCTTGTCTATTCTATTTCCCTTTGAATCACCATGATGACTGCCTTTTCTGGGAGAAAACAAAACAACATAGAGAAATGAATTAAGTTGCCACAATCCGGCCAATCTGCAAATTACAATTTCGCTCTAAGATATCTGATTATAAAACTAAACTTTAGCATTATGCCTATCCCTAACCTTATGCCCATCCTTCAGGAAGAGGATGAAGTCCCGAGCCCCCCCTCCGCCCCTGGCCCCTGAGCCCGCCCCCAGGAGAATCTTCCGTAACGCAGTGCCTGACGGGGGAGGCTCAGCGCAGGGCAGTATGGGCAGCATGGTGATGGACACCAAGGAGAACATGATGAGGACCAGCGTAGACCTCCACATCACTCTGCCTCAAGGCTACCAGACCAGCAGCACAGTGGACGGCAGGTGACAGGCAACACCACACACTCGTCACATATGCACACGTACACATTAACCCTTCGACCCTCAATTCACAGACTCTGTTATGTATGTGGATGTGGCTTTTGGTATCTGATCGGAGAGGCCTTTTCAAGGTTCCCTCAGTTTCCCAGAATCTCTGTGTGTGTGTGTGTGGTTGTGTGTGTGTTGTGAGAAGCTGACCTGCCAGAGCCTCTCTGGCCTTAATGAGGGTCTCTCTCTTTTTCTGCTGGAGCAGTGAGTGAATCAGACTAGGCCATCCAGGACTCCAGCCCTCATGCAGAAAACAAGACAAGGGCTTCTGTTAATGAGTGGCATGTGAGAGTTTCTAACAGTATTTTTTGTGAACCAATATAGGACAGTGATCCCAGGTCTGTCTGTGAAGTCTTGCCAACAGCTATGGACAGAGAACTGATCTGGGATCAGGCTCGTACAGTGGTCGTCATCTCTCTCACTTGGGGCCGTCTTTTCCATTGGCTTTTACTCTAAGTGATGCTCTTTGCCAAGTAATTTGGGTAACACTTCATTTGGATAGTCCATCTTTAAACTATCAGTAACATTTCAACTAGTTACTAAACAAAATTCCAATTCGAACAGAAAGCGTATTACTTTCAAATTTGTTGTAAAAATTTGTTTACATCACTTAGTGAGCATTTCTCCTTTGTAAAGATAATCCATCCACATGACAGGTGTGGCATATTTTTTTTATTTAACCTTTATTTTACTAGGCAAGTCAGTTAAGAACAAATTCTTATTTTCAATGACGGCCTAGGAACAGTGGGTTAACTGCCTGTTCAGGGGCAGAACGACAGATTTGTACCTTGTCAGCTTGGGGGTTTGAACTTGCAACCTTCCGGTTACTAGTCCAACGCTCTAACCACTAGGCTACCCTGCCGCCCCATATGAAGTAGCTGATGCTGGGGACAATAAAAGGCCACTCTAAAATGTGCAGGTTTATCACACAACACAATGCCATAGATGGCTCCAAGTTTTGAGGGAGCGTGTAATTGGCATACTGACTGCAGGAATGTCCACTAGAGCTGTTGCCAAGGGAATTGAATGTTAATTTCTCTAACATAAGGCACCTCCAATGTCGTTTTAGAGAATTTGACAGTTCAACCAACCAGCCTCAAAACCGCAGACCACATGTAACCACGCCAGTCCATGACCTCCACATCTGGCTTCTTTGGGATGGTCTTGAGATCACCGGCGGGATTGTCTTGATCTTGAGGCCCATTGTCATGCCATTCATCCGCTGCCATCACCTCATGTTTCAGCATGATAATGCACGGCCCCATGTCGCAAGGATCTGTACATAATTCTTGGAAGCTGAAAATGTCCCAGTTCTTCCATGGCCTGCATACTCACCAGATATGTCACCCATTGTTTGGGATGCTCTGGATCGACTAGAATGACAGCGTTCCCGCCAATATCCAGCAACTTCGCACAGCCATTGAAGAGGAGTGGGACAATATTCCACAGGTCACAATCGACAGCCTGATCAACTCTTTGCGAAGGAAATGTGTCGCGTTGCATGAGGCAAATGGTGGTCATACCAGATTGGTACTGGTTTTCTGATCCACATCCATTTCCTTATATGAACTGTAACTCTGTAAAATCTTTTAAATTGTTGCATTTATATTTTTGTTCAATATAGATTCACACATTACTGAGCAGAAATCACATCTCACATCTCTAGCCCTAACCTTAAACTCTACCCTTATTCTAAACCTAACCCTAACCGTAAACTTAGCATACAGTTGCTTATCAACAGATAGTTTGTTGATAGTACGACCATCTATAGAGCATTTACAGATGTGAAATCTGGACAATCCAAATGAAGTGTCTGACTCATTTGATTTATGGGAAATTCGTTTTGCTGTCTCAGTGCATGATAAAACCCAAGGGAGTTTCATCCAGGTGTCATAAATGTCTTGTAATCACCTGGTTCTTCATGTGTGCAGGAAGCAGTCAGACAACATCCTCTCCATTATGGTGTGTAAGGGTTTTGTCACACTGTTTTCATTATGATAGGGAATACAGCTCAATGTGTTGTGTTTGCAGTGTCTTGTCAAAGCCTCATTTGCTAGCTAGATATGTTATTCTAAGAAGAAAGTTGTAGTATAAATTAATACATTGTTATTTTCAAACGAACCATAACTCTCCATCCTACAGCTAATGTGTAATGCATTATGATGCAGTTGTAAGACTTGTGATGAGCAACCTTTGCCCTGGTATTTGTGTTGGTTGTTCAGAGCAGCCCTTTAGCAGTTTTGTCATATGAGCTGTCTTCTCCCAGCAGGCAGTAGAAAGCATCCTTGAGTTTCTCTCTGTCCTGGGTTGACAGTTACCCTTTGACACCTTGTCAGTTGACGTTCTGCATTCCATGACATGGGACTTCATATGACGCTCAAAAACAGAACATTGTATCAGGATTGATTAAGATATTCTACATTCTCAAGTGAAGGATTTAGGACACTGGCCAGTCAGGCTAGTAGACTACAATTTTTACTAGCCCAGGTTACATTATTCTAGCCAAATCTGAGCCATTTGATATTTGAAATACAAAATGCCACTCGCCTGACTGGCTAGTTTGGCACATTTTCTACTAGCCCTATTTGCAAAGTACTAGCCTCAGGCTAGCTTAATTTCCTTCCCTGCATACATATATTATAAGTAGACCAGATGGGTATTTTATTGTCAATTGACTAAGGCTAGATTTCCTATCTGTAATTAATTTAACTTTCTACTTCATTTAACACGTCACTGAGTACAGATCATTAAATCAGCCTTTTATGTACCAATTTGCAGGCTTATCTAATGCTGTAAGCCGAGCGGCATGAGTGTAATTACAGGTATTCCTATTGGAGCTAAAGGAGGTAACCCTATCTGTCAGTCAGGTCACATCCCAAACGACACCTTATTCCCTATATAGTGCACTACTTTTGACCAGAGCCCATAACGGTCTTGTCAAAGGTAGTGGTCCTTGGTCAAAGAAGTGCGCTAACTAGAGAATAGGGACTTACCTTGGTCTATTCTGTCCCGCTACTCTCTACTCTACTCTGACGAGCCTGTGACTCTACTTCTACCTGGCTTCCTGTCTGTGACTCAGCCTGGCTTCCTGTGCTGCTTTCACCTCTCTGTGCAGCAAGGCGCTCATGGACCTGTTGGTGGATCTGTGCAGCCGGTACCACCTGAACCCAGCCTATCACACCCTGGAGCTGCTGTCCAGCGAGGGCCTGTCCCTAGCCTTCAAGCCCAACAGCCTGCTGGGGTCCCTGGACGTTGTTGCCATAAGCATCAGGGAGAAAGTGTTGCAGGACAAAGTGGTGCGGAAACCTCCGCCTAAAGTGCCAGAGGTGAGTACCTACTGATCCTGACCCTGATCTAGAGAGATCTGTGTGTGTTTGTTTGATACTGTTCTACTGATTGAGGATATGTAGCTGCAATGTGACTGTTAATAAGAAATGAGCTGTGTTTATTGTAACTTGAGGATTCATAGTTATCCTCTGTTTAGCCTTCCAAGAATGCACATGTATGTTGCACTTCATGAAGTTATTGGAAATGAGTTTGTTCTGGTCTGGGCCTTTTGCTGTTGTAGTGCACGGGTGGGTATTGTTGACTGTTTTTGGGATACAATGTATAAGATGTTTTCAGCATTCATTGAACCTAACCTTTGACACCTGGGAAATGTGATGTATGATTCTCTATGTAACCGTGCGATCGCCCTTCTTTACCTTTTGACACTAAATCGTTGCAGCAGGAAAGACCACAAAAACCAAAAAGGGCTCATGCTAAGGTAGGCAGCAGGTGTTGTAGAGCCAGTCTCTAAACCAGTGGGATTATTACCGGCTCTCGGTGGCTGATTGAGTGTCTTCTCTCTCTGTCTCCAGTGTCTCCTAGTCTCCTCCTACTTACCTAGCATGTGAATTTTTCATGAGTGCCTTACCTTTAGTTACCATGCATTATTTCCAGTCTACTCTCAGGCCTCACTGGCCCTCCCTTTGACCTCCCTTTGGCTGATGGCCATAGTCTGGCACTATTTCACTCTGAGTCATCGACATTGTGGGTAACATTTTACTTAAAGCCAACCGGAATAATGCATTATGATGTGGTTGTAGTGGATTTTATGATTTGTAATAAGCATGTACAGTATAAACCCCTTTTTAAAATAATTTGCTTCAGTAAATATTAGCAAAGAGCCACACACAAAAACAGTTGTGCTTGTGATTGTTACACACCCTTGACTGGTAAGTGTTTGACATTATGTTTTCAGAAGGAGAGTCTTGAAGTCTGTACATCGTGTACTGGTGTGTGACCGTCATGGCCTCCATGATAACAGTATCTTTTGGTGTTTGTCCCAAATGGCACCCTACTTTTTATATAGTGCACTACTTTTGACCAGTAGTGGGTCAAAAGGACCTTGATAAAAAATAATGCACTATATAGTGTGCCATTTGGGATGCAACCTGTGTTCTTCATAACAACCACCTCAACCCTCTTAGTGCTGCTAGCTCTGTTGTTGTGATCCCTCTCTATAGGTACACCAAACACCCTGGGACTGACCAGGCAGTGGCTGCCCACACACAGGCCCTCTCTGTCAGGCCTCGACTTGGCTCCGAGCCTCAGTTACCTTAGAGTGCTAGTCTTGAATGACCCCCAGTCTCACCCCCCCTCCTCCCCTAGGCCTGTCAACAAATGTCTACGTTCTAAGGGAAAAGCTGAAAGTAAAGCATAACCTCTTTTTAAGTGAGGTGGAGTGAAGTTTTTGGTTAATCATGGTTTATCCTATGATTCTGACACAAACTTTTTTTTGTCTCTCTCAATATTTTCCACCCTAGTTTTTCCCATTGAATGTGTACTGCTGAGATCTTTACTATCAAGTCCCATTTAATTACTGAACTTAGACATGGGTTCAAATTGAAAGTTTTATTTCAAATACTTTGAGTATTTGATTGAGCCTGCCTGAAGTGCCAGATCGGCATGATTGCAGGCAAGCTCAAGGTCAAACAAACACTATTTGAACCTAGGAGGTTCTCTAATATTCTTTAATACTGTATCCATCCATTGGCACTAAAGTCACTCTGTCTTCCCTGTAAAGAAAACAGTGCGTCTGGTGGTGAACTACCACAGGAGCCAGAAGGCGGTGGTGAGGGTGAGTCCCCTGGTGCCCCTGGGGAGCTTGGTCCCAGCCATCTGTGAGAAGTGTGACTTTGACCCGGCCCATGTCCTGCTGCTGAAGGACAATGTCAGCAACCATGAGCTGGAGCTAGACAAGTGTCTGAGCGAGCTAGGAATCAGAGAGCTGTACGTACTGGACCAGACTCTTGGTAAATAAACCACCTTATACCCCCATCTCCCTCCACCTCTTCCTATAGAATGGTGGCATATTTCTTGCCAATTCCTATGGTCATCCTACGGTACGACAATGATTATAGGAGTTGACAAGACGGCACAAACAGATCTGGGACCAGGCTATTCCATGTCCTCACATGATATCTGCAGTGTTAACCTGGTCCCAGATCAAATCAAGTTTGAAATGGATGTAACCAAAAGGAGTTGACATTGTAGCACAAATAGATCTGAGATCAGGCTAACTGTACCAACCTATCTCTGTTAACAAACTATTACTGTTCCTCTTATTCATCTCAACCTGTTTAATCGTATATTTAATTTGAGCTCTCTCCGTTTTCTGTCACTCTTTTACACCCTGACTGCATCTATAATCAGCACTTACACGTGAGATTGAATCAAAGTACCATGCATTACTTTCTTACTGCAGCTAGCTACATCTGCGCCTGTAATGTTTACATGGGGTGTAATTCAGTCTGGGCTAGTTCATCTTATCAGGGTGGCTCTGCAGAATAAATAAGTGAGCTTGTGTTTACATATTTGGTTAAATGAGCTTCGATAAGCACATGCCCTCCAGTATGTGTACTCTGCCCCCTATGACTCTGCCCTTAGAGAGGCAATATAGACGGTTAGTCATTAGAACACTGCCTACAAAGCCTAGTGAGATGTACTGATGCTTGAGTTAAACTAGAGGCACTTGTCAAATACCATAGTCAGTGTTGTTGGTAGTTTCCCTGTTTCCCCGTTTCTGTAGGCAGGGGTGGGAGGGGTGGGGGATTGCATAGCCAATGACATAGGAAATGATGTATAGTTTTGCTAAAGAGAGAATCTTGTGTAGTTAAGGATAGGATAGGACCCTTAATGTTGTTGAAATCCTGTGATTGTTTCCAGTTCGTCAACCTAAAATGTCTTCTGCACCTGCTCTAAATTACTCAGGTATTACTGTCTGAATGCTGCTTATTGTTCCCATCTACAATGCTGTACTGACATTACCTGTAGCTTAACAGTCACTTGTACAGTCACATTAACCCCACTTTGCCGTTCCTTTTCTCCTCATGGGACAATCTCGCGTGTTTCGTTTGCTTGTTTGACATATCTTTGATCCAATATAAGATACAGTCAATATTATTTCCCTTTCCTTCTGGCTTAGTGTGTTATGACTGTTTGTTAGATTTATTTTCAGAGATTGAAGAATAGATGCACTGTCATATTGGAAAAGTTGAGTTGTAGTGCCATCTACTGTTGAAACTGCCTGGTTGTAGATAGAGGCTTGAGAGTGTGTGTTTATGGGGAATCATTTTTGTTGTATGCTTGAGTTAAACTTTTAACTGCCATGACTTGCATAATGTAGCATAGTTCTAGCTGTGGTTTATTTCATCCCATTGGTTAATGAATTAACTGCATGAATGAAAGCCTATATTTTTAGCTCAGTGAGCCAACCCTTTCATTTCGGAGTGAACTGAAACCTAGTGTCTGTCCATTCATTGTTAGAATACTTCCGTTCCAACACCTCAAGTGTCGGTGGGGCCGAGAACAAAGGCCTGCTCGGATTCTTAAAGTTCAACAGAAGGAAATCAAAGGTAAGACGGCACAGTTCACTTGTGTTCCAACAGAGTGACATTAATCCCATTGGCTTGGCTAATTTAGCACCATAATACCATCTAGAACATAGTGTGTGTCTGCAGCTGACTTCAAACTGTTGACTTACTACTAATGTATGTTCAAATGCAGGAAAAAGAATAATATTTTTTTCTGTCTTAAATCTTCTACTTAAATATCTACTGTTATTCTTGAGCTCAACATATATGATGGTTTTCCATAAAAATAATGAGTCTTGTAGATTTTGCTGTCCCCGTGGAAAAGTTTTTTTTAACCCTAGCGCTGTAGGAGTACTGCTATCATCTGTCAAATAACTGAAATAACTACATGTCATGCTTGTATTGTAGTTGCATTCTGATGTCATGCATGTTAGATGTACATTCCATTTCAGACTGAAGAACAGTCACCTACTATGGACATGGATGGTCTTGATAATAATATTACTCAAAATACTGAAAAACACTACAATGTAAGTACTACTAACCCCATGGAAATGTCTGGGTGTGTTACTTGATATCTTGCATTATATTTTCTTTCAATACTCAAATCTCATTCAATAAGTGCAATCTCATTAATTTAGCAGAAAATAAATAATGCTCTTGAGTACTATTCTATTGTAGATTTTCCAAAACCCACCACCTTGTAACAGATAGCGTTTTATGCCCCACAAAAATTAGAGCACATGAGCTCAACTTTGGTTTTCTTTTCACTAGCGTTGCAAAATTCCCATAACTATCCCAAAATTCCCAGTTTTTCCAGAAATCTTGGTTGTACAGTTCAAAGAATCAGGAGGGAATAAGCAGGAAATCGAGAACTCTCCAACAAGGATTTATGGAAAACCTAGGAATTTTGGGAAAGCCACCATTATTTTGCAACCCTACTTTTCAGCCTGTGCCTCCTCTCGATACAGCTGATTGTCTGTTGTTCTGCTCATGTACCACTAGAGGGCAGACTTGACAAGCTGATCCCACGTCTTCTGATTCCCCTCAGTCAATTACAGTACCTTGACGGATTTAAAGTTTCTGTAGCAAGTCAACCTGAAGTAAATTAAAGCCTTGAATGATTTCTTATTATTTGATCAGCTTTACTCAGTGACATAATGTATTTAATAGTAAGTTTGTAAAACCATAGTAGTTACAGCAGAAGGGCCGGTTTCCTGGAAATATTTTCTACTCCATCGTGGAGTTCTTTGGATGTGGTGTGCATGTGTGCTAAAACATTATTATATTAGAGCAAACATTGAACAGGCTACCTGTTTGGAAGGTAATTTAATCAGTTTTATACAATTATAGTGGAATCTATTACTGGCATCCATCTGGGATACACCTCAAATCAATATGGGTATTTTATTGGATTTCCCATAAGAACTTGGTGGATCTCTCTTGCTCATTTGAGTCAAGCCCCAGGGGGCGCGCGCGCGCACACACACACACCCTGTAATCTTAGCGATTATGTTACATCATCATACTATACCTGGCAATATTTACTCTATCTGGATACCACTAATGGCCAAACTGATGGGAAGATATGTTGAGGACTGTTCATAACACAGACTGGAATAGAACAGGACATTGGACAAACTGATGAGAAGATATGTTGAGGACTGTGTACATGGTGTATGATCTAAAGGAATGAAAATGATATTGCTTTGCTTGTGAGACACAGTTCTAGAGATTCTAAAGCATGCCAGAAATGATCCTGTCTGTTTTCAGAGTTATTTTTTGTTGTACAGAATGAAACTATTTCAGATCACATTTTGTCTTTGGAGAGGACAATAAGGGCGTGTTGCTGCCTCTAAATCATCATAGATGGCCATGTTCGGTTCTATCTGTCTCTAGTCTTGGCAGTGAGCACTCCACTTAAAATGCATTTCCACCTTGGATATGAGTGATAGGCATTGTGGTTAGCTGTCAGATTGCCTCCAGCATGGAATTACAGATGTTCAGGTGAACTTTTCCCAAACTTGAATAACAAAGAAAGGCCCAATAGCTTTTTTGGCTCTGGTCTGTAACTGATTTAATGTTACATAACGTATGCTACGAATTCATGGCAATTCCCTGCATGGAACATTCCGTTCCAACAGCTGAGTACAACAACAGCACGGATCCCAATTGAAAGTTACCATAGTCTCTCCCTAAATTTGGAATGTGTGTTTGTGTTGGTCTTTCATAATTGAACATGCAGTGGATGTACTGAGGGACTCTCAGAGAGCTGGGATATTAACAGTTTAGCCTCACTCCTCCCTCAAATACACAGGCATTGAGCATGTTGCTCTACCAAGGAGAGGAGGTAACATGGAGATCCTACTACTACAAAGGGAGGCTTTTCTGGATATCCTATCTAAAAACATTGATCCCTAGTGGCCTGAATATTGACTTTGATCTCAGACCTTTCTTATGAAAATTCTTATAAATTGATATATTCTTTCTACAGCTTATCAGCGTACACCTAATATGTTCCCCCTGTTGACGATGCATACTATGCATTAAGGTTGAACCAGAAAATTACATGTAACAAATACAAATTAAATAGGAAACAATTAAATATGTGAAATTGAATTAAACAATAATGTATGTTGATGCTAACATTATGTGCAATATTCAATTATGTTGGCATATGATAACAATAGCCACATACATTTAATATGCCATAAACTATATTGTTTTTTTAACAGTTTCACTCAATTCATTCTAATTAACTTATTCATTATGACACACCTCTCACTATTGTCATTGGTTGCACTACTTGCACTATTTGTCAACATAACCGGGTTCAAGTATTTACCCTGAAGAAGGCACAGTGATGCTGAAACGTTGGTGAATTACTGGGAGTTTATTTATTTTTTATTTATTTTGATAGTTTATTCGCCGTTAGTCAGCACCTCCACACAAAACATTTTTTCTGGGTGTGCGCCAGCTCATATGTTTTTTATTGGTCTTTCATAATTGAACATGCAGTGGATGTACTGAGGGGCTCTCAGTGAGCTGGAATATTAACAGTTTAGCCACTCTCACTTTCATTTGAGAAGGTCGCCATGAACACATTAGCGCAGTGTGAAAAGTTCATCCAGGGAGGAGAGGGTTGGCCGCTGGCCAAGAATCACTCCCCAGTCCCTGCTGAAGGCTGTCTGATGTCTAAAAATGCATTTCAGGTTTTATCTCTGCCCTTTCTCTCTTGTGGCAAGGGATTAATCGGCAGAAGATTGAGGCTTTGGATTTACGTACTGTACATGTAAAAAAGAAACGTCCTCTCACTGTCAACTGCATTTATTTTCAGCAAACTTAACATGTGTAAATATTTGTATGAACATAAGATTCACCAACTGAGACATAAACTGAACAAGTTCCACAGACATGTGACTCACAGAAATGGAATAATGTGTCCCTGAACAAAGGGGGGGGGGGGGGGGGGGGGGGGGGGGTCAAAATAAAAAGTAACAGTCAGTATCTGGTGTGGCCACCAGCTGCATTAAGTACTGCAGTGCATCTCCTCCTCATGGACTGCACCAGATTTGCCAGTTCTTGCCGTGAGATGTTACCCCACTCTTCCAGCAAGGCATCTGCAAGTTCCAGGACAATTTTGGGGTGAATGGCCCTAGCCCTCACCCTTTGATCTAACAGGTCCCAGACGTGCTCAATGGGATTGAGATCCGGGCTCTTCGCTGGCCATGGCAGAACACTGAGATTCCGGTCTTGCAGGAAATCATGCACAGAACGAGCAGTATGACTGGTGGCATTGTCATGCTGGAGGGTCATGTCAGGATGAAACTGCAGGAAGAGTACCACATGAGGAGGATGTCTTCCCTGTAACGCAGTGTTGAGATTGCCTGCAATGACAAGCTCAGTCCGATGATGCTGTGACACACCCCCCAGACCCCACCGCCTCACACCTCCAAATCGATCCCGCTCCAGAGTACAGGCCTCGGTGTAACGCTCATTCCTTCGATGATAAATGCGAATCTGACCATCACACCTGGTGAGACAAAACCGTGACTTGTCAGTGAAGAACACTTTTTGCCAGTCCTGTCTGGTCCAGCTACGGTGGATTTGTGCCCATAGCCGACATTATTGCCAGTGATGTCTGGTGAGGACCTGCCTTACAACAGGTCTACAAGCCCTCAGTCCAGCCTCTCTCAGCCTATTGCGGACAGTCTGAGCACTGATGGAGAGATTGTTTGTTTCTGGTGTAACTCGGGCAATTGTTGTTGCCATCCTGTACCTGTCCCGCAGGTGTGATGTACCGATCCTGTGCAGGTGTTGTTACACGTGGTCTGCCACTGAGAGGATGATCAGCTGTTCGTCCTGTCTCCCTGTAGCGCTGTCTTAGGCGTCTCACAGTACGGACATTGCAATTTATTGCCCTGGCCACATCTGCAGCCCTCATGCATCCTTGCAGCATGCCTAAGGCACATTCACACAGATGAGCAGGGACCCTGGGCTTCTTTCTTTTGGTGTTTTTTAGAGTCAGTAGAAAGGCCTCTTTAGTGTCCTAAGTTTTCATAACTGTGACCTTAATTGCCTACCGTGTGTAAGCTGTTAGTGTCTTAACGATCATTTCACAGGTGCATGTACATTAATTGTTTATGATTCATTGAACAAGCATGGGAAAGCGTGTTTAAACACTTCACAATGAAGATCTGAAAAAGGGATGTTTCTTTTTTTACTGAATTTATATGTACAGTAGCCTATATACAGTGGGGCAAAAGTATTTAGTCAGCCACCAATTGTGCAAGTTCTCCCACTTAAAAAGATGAGAGAGGCCTGTAATTTTCATCATAGGTACACGTCAACTATGACAGACAAAATGAGAAGAAAAATCCAGAAAAGCACATTGTAGGATTTTAAATTTATTTATTTGCAAATTATGGTGGAAAATAAGTATTTGGTCAATAACAAAAGTTTCTCAATACTTTGTTATATACCCTTTGTTGGCAATGACAGAGGTCAAACATTTTCTGTAAGTCTTCACAACGTTTTCACACACTGTTGCTGGTATTTTGGCCCATTCCTCCATGCAGATCTCCTCAAGAGCAGTGATGTTTTGGGGCTGTTGCTGGGTAACTCCCTCCAAAGATTTTCTATGGGGTTGAGATCTGGAGACTGGCTAGGCCACTCCAGGACCTTGAAATGCTTCTTACGAAGCCACTCCTTCGTTGCCCGGGTGGTGTGTTTGGGATCATTGTCATGCTGAAAGACCCAGCCACGTTTCATCTTCAATGCCCTTGCTGATGGAAGGAGGTTTTCACTCAAAATCTCACGATACATGGCCCCATTCATTCTTTCCTTTTCACGGATCAGTCGTCTTGGTCCCTTTGCAGAAAAACAGCCCCAAAGCATGATGTTTCCACCCCCATGCTTCACAGTAGGTGTGGTGTTCTTTGGATGCAACTCAGCATTCTTTGTCCTCCAAACACGACGAGTTGAGTTTTTACCAAAAAGTTATATTTTGGTTTCATCTGACCATATGACATTCTCCCAATCTTCTTCTGGATCATCCAAATGCTCTCTAGCAAACTTCAGACGGGCCTGGACATGTACTGGCTTAAGCACAATTGGTGGCTGACTAAACACTTTTTTGCCCCACTGTATAGGCAGCAGCCAATAGAAGGGAATAGAGTAAAGCCGACTGTGCACTGTGTAAGGTATGCCATGTCCTCTATCCTTGGTATGCAATTATGCCCATGTATAAATCATGTGGTTCTCTGTAGCTCAGTTAGTAGAGCATGGCGCTTGCTGTGCGAGGAGAGTGGGTTTGATTCCTGGGACCAGCCATTCTTAAAATGTATGCAAGCATGACTGTAAGTCTCTTTTGGATAAAAACGTCTGCTAGATGTTATATTATTTTAGTCAGGAATATCTAGCAGGTGGGAGAGGCACGTGTTCTTGAGTAAGATAAGAGAAGATCAGAGGTCATAAAGATGAACTTAGCTGGACTTAGTTGATCCAGGCTCTGTTCTTAGAGCGGGGCAGCAGTAAATCTACTGCAGGATTCCAAGACTCCAGCTAGGTTTTTTGTTACAAACGTCTTTTTCTCTTTGCTCTACATCACTGTATAGTAGCTCGGTCTGCTTTTCCAAGCTTATACAATATGCAAGCAATTGGCAACTCACATCTCCCTCAAAGCCACACTGACTCTCCTTAGTAGACTAGACTAGTTTGATTGTGCTTGCCTGGTGTAATGGAACCAATGAAATAGTCCCAGAAGTTCAAACCATGCCCACCTGGCACACCAGGCAGGCTCAATCAAATGATAAAAAATATTTTTGAAAGAAAACAAATACTATTTATGCCCAGGTCTGAATACTTTTGAGTGCTTTTCTCTCCCTCCTGCACATTTTTCATTCATTCTCCCCACTGTGAGAAGTGCTTGGTTCACTGATTACCTCTAATGACTAGAACTTAATGTTTTAGTCATTTGAACTTTTTTTCATGACTACTTTGATCCTCTGCCCAGGAATTGTCTGAAATGCTGTGTCATTTTGACTTAATATGTTTTCCTTTCTTTTCTTTAAACCTCCCCACCATCGTTTAAATATGCATATCTTTGTTCCTAGTTGTGCTACAGTACAGAGACCGAAGCTTAGGACGTTTCAGATAGCCTGGACCCAGATCTGTTTGTGCTGTCTTGCCAACTCCTTTTTATGATCACTTGGCACGACATTGACAGTAGGAGTTGGAAAGGCAGTGCAAACAGATCTGGGACCAGGCTAAGCTTCAGATGCTTAGGAAAGCCTTTGATCATTCTTTGATCGTCCCCCATTGCTCAGCAGCATCCCTCCCAGACAGACAGAGGGTGTATTAGCGAGGCGGCGTAGCTACAGAATGGTAATAAAGCTGACTGCAGCTATCACAACTGTCACAAAGCATCCTGATTCACAGGGATCTGAGTGCCTCCTCTTGCAGACAAGAGGAGACAGACCCAACACTAAGCTTCGCATTGGCTTAATTTACCATTGCAGTAACAGACCATGATGAAGATATGCTCATATTTTAGATTCAGTCGTGAGCCCATGTTAGTCGGAGTCTCAAATGGCGCCCTATTCTCTATATAGTGTTATGTGTCCTTGTCAAAAGTAGTGCGCAACAGGGAATAGGGTGCCACTTGGGACACAGCGTTAGTGAATAAAGGGCATGACCCATGCTCACCATTCAGGACTGGCCCTTGACATTTCCACTGTCCACCATATCAACCTGTGATTTTGGGTTTCTGAGACCATTTAGAATTACCTGACCTTTAAATGCCACTCAGTTCATATGTAGCTCTGTTCTGTGTGTTTATAATTGTCTCTGTGTGTGTGTGTGAATGTGTCACATTATCTGTCTGTGTGTCATTATTTTTCTGTTCTGCATTAACCCTTCTCTCTCCCTCCTCATCCAGGGCCTGTCCACAGTGTCCATCGTGCCCTGTGTGGACGCGCGGCCCAGCACCCTGGGCCAGTCCCAGTCCGTCATGAACATCTCCAGGATGTCCCCCAGGATAGAGATTAAGAAGAGGCGGGCCCCCCCGGCCCCCACACCCTGCCAGGGCTGCTACACACTGGAGGCCTACCAGGTGAGAGGGCAACACACACAAACACACACCACAGGTCATGGTGACCTGTGTTTAGATCAACTATTGCAACATTGGATAAACATTTCCTCTAATCTCCTTGTGCTGTTTGTGGATCTAATATCAATAGTAGTAGTGTTCTTTCTCTTCTCGTGGTGTTGTTGTGGGAAATGTTGTTTTTTCACCATGTTATGTTGGCTCTAAAGGTTTTCTCTCCTCCTGTTGGAGAGAATGGGGTTTGTCTGGAACTGTGTGTTGTGGTCATAGTGACCATTACTAACAGGAACACACTGGTTAATCTGTGAAATTACATCCTAAATGCCACCCTGTTCCCTATATAGTGTACTACTTTTGACCAGGGTCTACAGTGCTCTGGTTAAAACTAGTGCACTATGTAGGGAATAGGGTGCCATTTGGACACATACTCCTGTAGAGAAGCACAAGGTGTCCACACAGTATTCTGTGTACTACTCACGCTGTTCTTCCAAACAGGATTTAATTTGGGTTTATGTTGTCGTGGCTCCCAGTTTATTTTTTCTCTCGCCTGTCTTATTATACCCTTTTATAGCAACAATTGATAGCCTTTCAGACAATTAAATAAAGTGCCGGATCAGAAGTGTTCAATAAAAGGAGCTGATTGATGTGCTGTTGTGTTGTTTTTATGGTAGGGTGCTAGATGTGTTTTCTTTTAACTAAACAGCTTGGTAAATCATGGTAGAGTGGTCTGCGAGCAGGCAGCCAGGTTGCACTCAGGCAGCTCGAGGTTATTTGATTGACAAGTAAAATGCCTGTTCAGTGGTGCATCGACACGATCTCGAGAGAGGGTTTCGTGTCGGCATTTAAAAAGCCCTAGTGTACACTAACAGACACACAAACATGCTGTAGCCGAGGCGCTTTCACGGCGCCACATTCCATATGTCTGAAAAGGGTATTAGACACTGTTCAGAAACACCACACTGATGACGTCTTTATCAGTCCGTTCACCCAGAAATAAGCAACACTTGCTGTCCTGTGACTCGCTAGCACGGATGAGACAAAGTATTGTGTTTGGAAGATGGCTGGCTGCTTGTTGAGACACATGGCACATGGGCCTGATGTAACCTTTTGTGAGGGTTAGACAAGGACAGGGAGATCAGATGAGGACGGAGTGCCTGAGGGATGGGATGGCTGCTCCTAGGTCTCCTTTCCATGAGCCTGAGCTACTGCTAGGATGGCTATTGTTGTAGTGATGACAATCTGTTCCCTTGGGATATGACTACACTCTGTATAGCAGAATGTGCTACAGTATATGGAACCTAAAAGGGTTCTTCGGCTGTACCCATAGGAGAACCTTTCGAATAACCCTTTTTGGTTCCAGGTAGAATCCTTTTGGTTCCAAAAAAGGATCTCTCAGGTCAAATTCTTATTGAACCAAAAAGGGTTCCCCCTGTAAACCAAAAATATTCCTTTTGGAACCCTTTTTTCTAAGAATGTTAAACTGGGAATTACCAGGGACCTCACAATATATTATCACGATGCTTAAGTGCCGATACGATATGTATTGCGATTCAATACTGTGATTTTATTGCGATTCGATGTTCCAAACATATTGCTCACCATACTGTATGTCTGCTGCAGAGGGACAAGTAGAGAGACATGAGAAAACAAGTGTTGATCAGTCATGGAAATAAAGGTACTGAAAACAAATTGGCTCCCAATTTAAAAAGAAGATGGAGAACAAGTTATGAAGGAAAAATACTGGAGTTTTGGTGCAGGTACAGCCAACTAGTGCACAAATAATATTGCAATATTGTCAAAAACTATATATCGTCAAAAATAACATCCTGATAGATAACCGTATCGATTTATTTTCCCCATCACTAGTTATGACCCTCTTGATCTCAATACAGTATCAATTTACAACCAATAGTCAAGCCCAAGACCTTCAATCAAATAGCCAACTGGGTTTATCTGGGGTCAAGACAAATAAAAGTGTGCATCCCAAATTGCACCCTATTCCCTTTTATAGTGCACTTCAAAGGGAATATGGTGCCATTTTGTATGCATCCAACATATTGTGCTGAAGGAGTGTTTTAAGCTTTTATTAGACAAATAGCTGATATTATGATTTGGACAGGAGTAGGCTAACAGTCTGACGAGACAGCACGTGCGCGCATGTGTCCACGTGCGACATTGCACTCATGTTGATTTTGTCCACCCACACTAGACGCGATCAGGACACACAGGTTGAAATATCAAAACGAACTCTGAACCAACTATATTAATTCGAAAAGCATTAAACATTGATACCAATTTAGCTAGCTAGTTTGCTGTTGCTAGCTAATTTGTCCTGGGATATAAATATTGGGTTGTTATTTTACCTGAAATACACAAGGTCCTCTACTCTGACAATTAATCCACAGATAAAAGGGTAAATGTTTGTTTCTAGTAATCTCACCTCCTTCAGACTTCTTCTTCTTTGGACTTTATATGGAGGTTGGCAACCAACTTTAAGTTGCATTACTACTACCGACTGGACTGGAGTGTGGACCTCAGTTCATCTTTCAATCACCCACATGGGTATATGCTCCTAAAAACCAATGAGGAGATGGGAGAGGTGGGACTTGCAGAATGTCACGCATCACAAATAGAACCAAGTTTTATTTTAGCGCCTGACTACACAGACACTCGCGAACTGTGTGGCTGCAATGATTGCAGTGCTCACGCACGCAACTCGAGTGATGTGGTCAGCATGTGAGAGGTCATGTAAAGAATGCCTTTTGTGACATGGCCTAGCCTGTCATCCTGAGCTTTCTGCTTCAGTGTTCGGTAATAGGTTTGACACAGGCAAACACACTTGTGTAAGCCTGTTTGGCATGCTGGGAAGGTAACATCAGGCTTATGCAACAGGGGTCTCTAGTGACAGACAAACTGTTAACATAAACACCAGATTTGGTTCTGAGATTGCAGTAGTAATGCAGCAGTGAATGAGGTGTGTTTTGGTGGCACAACATCAAATATGTATAAGTGGGGTGTCGTGTTTCCAGAGGCAGATAGGCGTGAAATCAGCTTGACAGGCTCTTTATGCCAATGTTACTGTACATAGTCAAAGCAGAGGACAGGTGAGGTTGAGGGTTCAACAAACAAATGTTTGCTGTACATTTTTTTGAATCATTTCAACAAATATCTCTTGGATGAGATGGCATTAACTCAGAAGACCAATGAAAGGGAAGGGGGTTAGGTTAGAATAGTGATTGGTCTAAGAGGCTTGGAGCCTATTGTAGGAACACAGTGTTGTACATGATCATTATAGTACACGCTCGATGCATTTTGTAATAGACATTGAGTAATATGTCTTCTATGGTTCCATTTTTGGGGGGTTCAATCTGCTCACTCCAGGGTAGGGTTGCACAATTACTGTAACTTTCCCAAAATTGCCAGGTTTTCCAGAAATCCTAGTTGGAGAATTCCAGATTCCTTGCTCCTTTTTTTCCCCCCTGATGCTGGGAATCTTCCAACTATGATTTCTGGAAAACCTGGGAATCTTGGGAAAGTTACCAGAATTTTCCAATCCTACTCTAAGGAGTGTTATTCTTCTCTGAATCTCAGTAGTTGACCTGATTTATTCTCAAGTATTTAAATCAACGGGACACAAGTCATGGAGCCTAGTGAATATCCTCTGTTTTTCTTTGCAGCATGGCTCCTAGTGATGTTGATGTATCGACTCCTGGCTCTGCTTTCAGGGTAGACGTGCCAAGCAGTACAGTCTGAGGCAGCATCCCTATTGGTCCTGGTCAAAAGTAGTGAACTATATAAGGAATAGGGTACCATTTGGGACGTAGCCTCAGACTCCATCCCATCAGGGGGATAGCTGGCAGCACAGGCGAAGTGTGATTGATTGAGATGGCTAGCATTACCTGCATAAACCATTCCTTAGGGAGATGTCATAATCTGAACCAAGAGGGGTTTAGTCTTTCATAGCAATCCGTCATTGGCTCTTTGTACTGCAGCGCTATTAATCCACTTTAATGTAGCCTACCGTTTTAATCTGTTTCAGCAAGATTACAAGCCGTCTGTTTACAATGTTGCGTGGTTTGGATATTTCTACATTGGGCTGATGATACCAATAATGGTTGTGGACCCTTTCTAAAAATAAAGAAACTTGGATTCGTGGGAAACCTCCGTTTTGATCAGTAGTGTTTTATTACATGTTCCACATTCTGTAAGGTCACACATGATGCCTTTAAGAGGAAGCTTGTGATCTGAGTCATATGTTTGCAATCCCTCAGTTAGGCCTACATGATTGTTATGCAAGTAAACCATGTGGCTGCAGAACACTGAGTTAGAGTGAGAATGGTTGGTGTGGAAGCCTTAACTTACTCAACGCCTCTCTGAATTGGACTATTCAAGTGGCCTGCCTTGGTTTTTCAGTCCATCTGCTGACAAGACCTCCATTTCCTTTAATCAACACCCTCTGTAAATGAAATTCTATCACTTAAGGCTGTGCAGGTTATTTTAGGTTGTCTTGTTTCACTTCATGCAAACTTGCTAGTTTATGTATGAGTGATTAGGCAACACTGTGGATGTTTCAGTGTGACAGGCTCTGCTGTGGAAAAGTGTGATTAAAATAAGTTGGAAACAGAAGCATGGGCAGCTTCAATAGTTTTGAGTGCAGATTTAGGGTGTATCCCAAATGGCACCCCATTCCCTATATAGTACACTACTTTTGACCAGAGCCCCAGTCGAAAGTAGGGCACTATATAGGGTAGTGTTTCCCAACCCTGATCCTCAAGTACCTCCAACAGTACACATTTTTATTGTATCCCTGGACAAGCACACCGGATTCAACTTGTCAAATAATCATCAAGACCTCAATGAGTTGAATGAGCTGTGTTTGTCCAGGGCTACAATGAAAAAGTGTTCTGTTGGGGGTACTGGAGGACCAGGGTTGGGAAACACTGATATGGGTTACCATTTGGGAGTCTCTCTCTATCATGCTCCTTTCCTCTTTCCTAAGGAAGAAAATGTTGTATTCTCAGGAACAAAGGAAGAGGCACCTAATGCCAAAACAAACAGCCCACTGGAACTGTGTAGTCTACCATCTCTGTGTGTGTGTGTGTGTGTGTGTGTGTGTGTGTGTGTGTGTGTGTGTGTGTGTGTGTGTGTGTGTGTGTGTGT